>NC_048596.1:64063973-64094327 GCF_003668045.3 Cricetulus griseus
TGTATTAGCCTGCATTCTCCAGAGGCACAAAGCCAGTTCATGCCCAACTCTGAAATAAGTAAATATGTATCCCACTCACATGATGTACATGCATACGTGATGCTTATTAACAACAAAAAGACATAAAATATATTCTAAATATATTGTAGTTGGCTCTTACAATCCTAGAGGCTGGGAAGTCTCTGGATCTGCACAGGGCCACGGGAGACCCAGGGAACTGACAGTATATATAGCTCCAGTCTGAGTGGAACCCAGAAGACCAACATCCCAGCAGGCTTACAGTCCTGTAGTCACAGCTATGTAGATGACTGAGGCAGCAGGGCAATATGAAGCCACAGTGGTCAACTCAGTATGAAGCCACAGAGTGAGACACCATTACAAAAACAATTTCATGTTCTTCAGTCTTGGTGTCTTTTCTCACATGGGTGGAGGGCAGCCCAGGTCAGAGAAGGCCATCTGGCAGCCTCCATCTACCACTCCAGTGTTAGATTGCTCAGAAACACCCTCACAGACACAGCTAGAATCTTGCTTAAACTAATTGAGCCAGGCAGTGGAGGCACACACCCTTAATCCCAGCACTTGGGAGGCAGACACAGGCAGATCTCAGTGAGTTGGAGGCCAGCTTGGTCTACAGAAGGAGTTCCAGAACATCCAGGACTGCTACACAGAGAAACCCTATCTCAAAAACAACAACAAAAAAAAAAGAGAGAGAGAAAAGGAGAAAAAGAAAGGGCAGTAGAGGAACATAAAAAAATAATAATTGAGCTATCTGTGTCCAAATCATGTTGGTTCAGGAAATAAGCCCAAGTGCTGGTATTCAACCAGAGTGTGTTGAGTCTCTCTCAGCTTACTTCTCCACTACCCAGCACTCATACCATACCACGTGAGCCAGTGTTGGAGCCCAGCCCTGAGGCTGTTTTTTAAGGTCTACCCCATAAGCCCAGGCACACAGCACATGTATTTACTGAAGCTTTTTCAAGAGAACTAGCTGTTGTTTATGTCCCAGGATAAGCATAGTCCTCACAGACGAACAGCCTGCAGACACTGAGTGTCTGCATGGGATACTAACCTCTAAAATCCCTTGCTGGACTTCTTCATGTTGCAGAATTATAGCCACACACAGCTAGCCATCACGTGTTCTTTTCTTTCCTTCTGATGTCTCCCTGCTCCAAGGTGAGACCACTCATCATCTCATGGTAACACTGATGGCTATTCAAGACTAGCAAGAAGATGCCTCCCATTCACCATCTGCCTCCCTTGTTAACATTCTACCTCCTTCATTCATTCACATGCCACTTTCTTCATTCATTATGCTCCACCTCCTCCATTTATTCACAAGCCAACTCATTCCTTCCCTTATTGATTTCATTTATCTTTCATCTCAATCCATTCATAGGTCATCTCATTATTTACTTATATTACACATCCCTCATTTATTCACATGCAACCTCTTTCATTCACAGACTACTTCATTTATTATACTCCACCTCCTTCATTCATTTTACTCATGTTTTACCTCCTCCATTCATACACAGGCCACTTTCTATGAGGATATTTTGTTTATGATCTAATAAAGCTTGCCTGAAGATCAGAGTGCAAAGCTAGCCACAGCCATAGAGGCTAGGAAGTAGTAGTACACACCTTTAATCCCAGAAGCCACACCAGTTAGCCATAGAGACCAGGCAGTAGTGTTACACACCTTTAACCCCAATCCCAGCACTCTGGAGACAGAGGCAGATGGATCTCTGTGCCTTCAAGGCCACCCTGGACTACATGAGACTGACTCAGTCTAAAACAGAAACAAAACTTGCCCCTTTGATGCCAGCACTTGGAATGACATATCTTTATTGGAAGCAGTAGAGGGGTGGAGACAAGAGTGACATGGCTGGGCAGAGAGAAGAATATAAGGTGGCAGGAGACAGGAACACAGGCATAGCAGTCTGAAAGCAGTCTGAGGTTTGGTGGGGACAGATGCAGTCTAGGCAGAAGGCAGTCCGAGAGCAGGATCACTCCTTTGGGCTGAGTATTGGTAGAAGTGAGAACTCTCTAGTGGCTGGTCTCTTTGCTTCTCTAATCTTCAGCTTTAACCCCAATATCTGTATCCAGTTTTTCTTTTCTTTTTTAATATAAAGTAGAAACAATCTTATTTCACATATCAATCCCAGTTCCCTCTCCCTCCCATCCTCCCATGCCCCCCACCCACCCCCACCCCATCCCTCTTTTGCGTCATAGAAACGTGAGGCCCTCCATGGGGATCATCAAAGTCTCCAGGTTTTATTATTCATGTTATAACTTTCTTCAGTTATTTATGCTGCACTTCATTCTTTACCTCTTTCATTCATATACCACCATGTTCATTCATTCACAGACCACCTCCTTTGTTTCTTCATACTTCACTTTCATCATTCATTCATGTCGTACCTACTTCATTTATTTATAGACTATCTCCTTTTTTACTCATGGTCCATCTCCTTCATCTATTCATATTCAACCTCCTTTGTTCATTCGTGGACTCTTTTCTTTATTCATTCCTTCTCCATTTCCATTTATCTCAGATGACCCTTTTCATTCATTTCCTTCATGCTCCACATTCTTCATTCATTCCCAGGCTACCCTCTTCATTATTTTCATCCATATTCTCCCTTCTTCATTTATTCGTGTTCTACTTTCATTTATTTCTTCACCATATTCTTTGTTCGCCCAGTGCCTTTTCTATTCGGAGGGAAATCATCTTCCATTTGGTTGTCCAGAAAGAGATTACAAAACTAGACATCAGGTGTCGCACTAAAATGAAGTTAGAGTTGCTTTTACGGCGGTGTTGAAGTGATGGAGGTGAATGATGGATGACTTGCTGGCTAAGGAGGAAGTAATAAACACAGTGGACAGTGACCAAGGTCCAGCATGGAAAGAGTGCTGGTTAGGTTTTATCAACTTGACACAAACAAGAGATACCTTGGAAGAGGACAGCTCAGTTGAGGAATTGCCTCCATCAATGTGAGGCATTTTCTTGATTGGTGATTGATGTGGGAGAGCCCAGGCAACTATAGGTGGTGACATCCCTGGTCCTGACTTGTACAAGAAAGCAGGCTATAAAAAGCCATGAGGAACAAGTCAGGAAGCAGCATTACTTTGTGGCTTCTGCTTTAGCTCCTGCCCTGCCTTAACTTCCTGATGGACTATAATCAGAACATTAAACTAAATAAACCCTTCCCTTGCTAAGGTGCTTTTGTGGTGTTTATCACAGCAATAGGGAACAAACTAGGATAGAGAGTTACCCAGGGGAAGACAGTGGCCAGAAGAGAGTGACTTAGAACAGAAGGATGGAACACCATAGGGTACCATTCCCTGAGACACTAACTGGACACAGATTGGCTGGTCCCTCACCCATCTCTGTTAATGGTCTTACATCCTGTACTTTTCAACTCTCATCTTTAAGTCTGTTTTTAGATTTTTAAATTATAGTAAAATACAAATGACACAGAACTGGTTGTGTTAACTTCTTTCAGGATACAGGTTGGCATCATTGAGTATACTCACAGGATAGTATAACCTCTATCAGTCTCTAGTCTCTTGCACAACCAATTCTGAATGTTTGAAATACTAACTTCCTATTCCCTCTTTTAAACTTGTAACCCTATTTCTATCTCTTTGAAGTTGATGATTCTAGGGATCTCATGTAATTAGTCTGTTTACAGTGTGTTTATTTCAGTTAGCTTCGTGTTCTTGAAGTTAACTCATGAGGTACTGGATAGAGGAAATCTTATTGATTTTGAATATCCACAAAGGGAACCTGGGTTATGTCTACCCTTTGATTGTTACAAATGACACTGCTGGTGAACATAGCTACGCAAAAAAAAAAAAAACAACCTGACTCCTCAATTTTTGTTCTTTTGAGTCTATACCTGAACTGGAGTTGCTGAGTCATATGGTGATTGTTCCTTCTTTTGAAATGTTGTCACATTGTCTCCCACAGTGACTGACTGCACCATTTTACATACCCACCAGTAATCAGCAAGGAGTTCAATGTCCCTCTATCCATTGCCAGTGCTTGTCATTGTCTTCTGGTTTGCTAACAGCTATCCTAAAACATGTTGTTCCTCAACCCTCAGCTCTTGCACTTTATGCCCCAGTACCCAGACTCTGAAATCTCTCTGCAAAGCCACACTATCTCTTGGTGGTGTGATCTAGACACTGAGCATCACAGAATAGTCACATGTAAAGGCCTTCCAGGTTTGTGCAATTGGTCAAGATTCCTCTCTCTCCAGAATCAAGAACACTTCCTCTGCATAGGCAGGAAACTTCCGAAACTCAGGATTTATAAGCCCCAAATTCTAACCTTTCCACTGTAACCTTAGCAGACTCCACCCACTGTTGCAGAGTATTTGTTTAACTATGTAAAGACTTGTTGCATTTGTTTAATTATGTAAAATGTGTTGCTGTTTTACCTTGTCTGCCTAAGGCACCTAACTGTTTTAATAAAAAGCTGAATGGCCAATAGTGAGGGAGGAAGTATAGGCCGGCCTTCTGGGCAGAGAGAGTAAGTAGGAGGAAGAATTTAGGCTTGTGGAGGAAGAAAAAGAGATGCCAGGGGCCAGACAGACAGACACAGAGGAAGCAGAAAAAGATGGACATTCAAAATGAAAGAAAGGTAAAACGCCCTGAGACAAAACATGGATGAATAGAAAGAGGTTGATTTAAGTTAAAGGAGCTACTGTGACAAGCCTAAGCTAAGGCCAAGCATTCATAATTAATAATAAGTCTCCATGTCTTTCTGTGGGAGCTGGTTGGCTACCCAAAGAAAATTGCAACTACAACGCACAGCCTCCCCATCTCAAGGGGTACTCAGTCTATCTTCAGACTGTGCTGTCCTATAACTTCAGCCATCTTGCCCCTAGAGACCCGTTCATACTGACTTCCTTTCACTGTACATACCGCTTAGTCAAGAACAAGTGTGCTTCTACATCTCTGTGACATGAGATTGGCACTGATGGGATGAACCCCAGGTCATACATCCATACCACTAGTCCTATACCATCACCCCACCGATGTATAGAGTAGAGTTTGTAGGAGCTCAATGTCACCTGTCACTAGGTTAAGGTATTCCACTTTCCTCTTATAACAGCCAGGGCAGAACTCCAGTGTGGTCAGCTGACACTGCCCCTATTGATCCCTCATTGCCTCCCACTCTCCTCTTCTTCTCCAGGGTCCTCTACTCTGAACATCTAGCCTCAATTAACCTGGTCACTCTCCTTCCCTCTCCTAACCTGCCAGGCCCATGTCAACCTTAGGGCTTATCTCCAAATGCACAGGAACTCACTCTGCTCCTTGAAGACCCATCCAATTTTCCCATAGCCCATTTCACATTCTAAAGTGTGCACAGTTAGATCACAGAGCACTCCCACTGTTTCACAAACTTTACGAGGGCAAAGATTTATATCTGCTTTCTTTGCTGGGGTTACCCTGGCCAAATGTAACCTTTACAAGGGTCACCCTGGATTACTAAGTATGCACTGAGGTAGAGAATGTGTTCTTCATCAGAAAGGGATGTTAGATCTGTGGAGTGAGAAACTGTGCAATTTGGATCTTTTAATACACAGGTTACGATAGAGTCTGATAGAAGTACTGCATTCAGTGTTTGAACTCCACCTGTCACCAGGCCCCGAAGGGCTGAACTAAGGAGTTAAGAGACTGGCATGCAAGACTGGTTCAGATTCCCAGGGACTTGAAGCCTTTAGCTTTCCAGGCTGCTGGCCAAGAGTTCTTCAGACACTTGGTCTGTGAATGTACTTGTTCCCATTCTCCTGTGTGGAGGCTCCAGGTTCCAACTAGGGACAGAGATGCAACCTACCCAGGACCAGCAAGGCCTGGGTTTTGAACAGTAGTATGCCAAGGAGGCCACTCTAGGATTTTAGGTGAGTTAGAGTAGGGAGTGATTAGAACTGGGGAAATGCTTGACCTAGGAATCCCTAACCTTGCTAGGGCTAGCTCAGGCTCAGGCCCAGGAGTCCAGATAGCCACATCCTCTTAATTCCTCCTGTGACCTCCCAGCACTGCTATATTAAGGACAAGAAAGGAAGTGATTTTGCTGTCTAGCTAAATTTGAATTTCAGGTAAATAAAAACTTTTGTATAGCGATGCTGTAATATCATAAGAATTATTTATTAAAATTCAAAATCCCTATATATGGTACCTGAAAATCTATTTCCCAACGAGTGTGAGGGGCAGGGCTGGTCTACACCCCTCATCTTCAGTCCTCCCCTTTCCTCCATCTTGGAGCACAGATGGTCCGGGTAAGTAAGGCCTTTGCCTTTCTTGTGCTGACTACCCTCTCGTCCCCATCACCACATTTTCTGGTCATGTGGGCTGGAATTCCAAGTAACCTTGGAAACAACGTCAAGTTATTTTCCCCCAGGGCAAGGAAGCCTGGACCTTGTAGGCAAAATTAGCTGCCTTTTCTGGGGGGAAATATGACTAGGGTTCCTCTCTGTCTCTGTCTGTGTCTCTCTGTCCGTGTCTCTCTATCTCTGTCCATCTTGTCCACAGCAGCAGAAAAGGGAAGATATTGATAATTTCACCCACTACCAGCCTTATTAGAGCCCCAAACCTTCCCAAGCGAAGTCTACACTGCATTCAGCTCAGCCTTAGCTGACTCTAAACACAGGGTCTGGCCAGCCTGCTCCCTGGTTAATCTTACTACCATTTCCAATAGGAAGGTAGATTTGCCGCTTCTCAGAGAAAGGAGGAGGCCAGGGCTTGCTGTGCCAGGAACATCTCAGGGTCAGATTGCTTGTGTTTAGAGTGCACCAGTGGGGACAAGTGGTTTCTTTCTGATTGTTTCTTGAGAGAGGGAGAAAAAAAAATGCATTTTGCTAATCAGAAATAAGCTCATGCTGCACAGCAAGAATGCTTTGTCTTTCTCCCCTGGGAGAGCTGCTGCATTTTGGTTGGGGCAACCTTGACTGCTCATGCTTCCTCTGAAGGTGTGGCCTACTTAGCCGAATGAGCCAAGCACAACTATAATTAGAATTATATGCAAAATGAAAAGACTGTTTAAGGAACATCTCTGGGTCCTCATAGTCCTAAGCATCTGTTGCCATGGAAGCCGGTGAGCAGCTCTGCAGTTCTGGAGTGGTAAGTGCTGGTGGCCCACTCACTGCTGAAGGGCCCCTTTAAATAAAGTTGCCTTTTTCTCTCTTTGGTTTCTGAATAAACATCAACCTGGGTTTTTAGTGCAAAATCCTGATTTCAAGGTTATTGATACCATACTAAATTAATACAGTCTGTGGACGGCACACGCTGCCCGGCAAAGCCGGGAATGCTCCTGTCTCCTGAAGGCTTGACATTTGTCTTTCATCATGTTCTGAAAGGTCACGAGCTACAGATGGATCAGGGTACCTGCCCAAGTTTACATTTACATGCAGTTTATTTTATTCCCATGCGCTTCTTAGGAGCCCCATCACCGGAATAAAACTGTAGCGCTTCTGTATTCTCCAGGCTGGCTAAACTAGAGAGCTGTCAAGCTGCTCTCTCTCCATAATTTGAATTAAAATGAGAAGTAGATGCTGATTTGATATTTCAAAAGCGAAAGCTTTGAGTTTCATGTTGGCTAAGACTGGCCATCGTAGAGATCACACCACCGATTTCTTGATGGGATGGTGTGGTGGTGAAGAGGGGGAGGGAAAAAAGAGAATCTAATCTTATTATGCACTTTATATTTAAACCCAGGACTCTCACTGCCCCTGCTAACTCAAACACAATTCACCAGTAACAGATTCAGAATCGATGGGAAACAGGCATGCTTTCATCTTCACCAGTGAATGTGTTGTTTGTGTATGTGTCTCTGTTGAAGAAAAACACTTGGGTGTCTGAGTTACTCCCATATACCTTCTTTTTTGTGTGATAGATACTAAATACTGTCATATATATATATATATATATATATATATATATATATATATATATATATATGTCCAAAATACCTGTGGAGCTGACAGAGCATGATACATTCATTTTCCTTGATTTTGTAGTGAGGGAAAAGGCTAGCATGAATAATTCAAAATAATGCTGAGGCTGTTAGGATTTCGTATGGGAGAGGTCATCACAGTTGGGAGAAATGAGCTAGGAAACCATTACTATTCTGCGATCTTTGAATCTCAAGGTGACATCGTTATTATTTCTCTCTATCTATAATGCGGTGCCTCAATAGCTTATTGCTGTGTTTCCCATGTAGGGGAGAAAGATCAATTACATACAGACCTCAAAATGTGAACCATAAGCAGAGTGCCCAATAAAACTGTCATTAACAGTCCTCACCATCTCAGATGTGTGCTTCCGGGTCAAGTGGCTTTTTAAAAAAAAAAAAAAAAAAGATAACTGATTCATTGAAAGTTGGAATGAGGAGGATTTGTTTCAAAGTGTGCCATTTCTTAGCTAGATAACAGAAATTCTCTAATCACCCATGTTAATTACAGTATGTAACACGAAAAGCAGCCTCATGACCAGGTTGGCTCCAAGGATCCGTATACAGACGTTCCAGCATGCACCCTTGAAACACAAACTTGTTTTGGGTCTCATATTAGCTGCAAGCACTATTGAGTAAGCATAGAGCAGCGCCATGCAAAAATATCTAATTTATCCTTTTCTATCCAGACTCAAAAAGATAACAAAAAGCGAAGGTTACAGTGGTGTTTACAGCACTTCCCTCGACATGTGTTACCACTACATAAGCAACAATGAATTTTGCTTTCTCTGAATGAGATTTAAAAAGAAAAAAAAACTTTACACTCAAAAATATTATAATGGAATAGAGATATTACTACTTCAGAATCCCCCTTTTCCTAACCCCAAAGGGTCCTTACATGTTTAAAACATCTCTTCTGACTTCACAGAATTTTATAAGCCTTCCCACCAACTTAGTTTTAATTAAAATGTTCCTGTTACTATTGGGGACATCACATTCAATTTAGAAGTTTAACAGTTCCCAGCATTTGTGATTTTTTGGTAAGATTGATATGAAAGCACTATAAAACTTTTAAGTTATACAAAGCTACTTTGACTTGGCATCCACCCTACATACCCAGTGGGTCCGACTCATCCCATGTTCTGCTCAGGGCTGGGACAATCTGGCTTCTAGAGGTGACAGCCGAGGAAAAATACTATTTTGCTTCTAGGTGATGCTATAATGGCTCATTATCATCTGCCCTCCACTGACTAATGACTTTCTGAATTGTCTCTCAGAATTTTATTTTGAAATATACGATTGGGTATTTATTGTGAAATGGTGTTTTAGCTGATACATGAAATATGCCGGTTACAAATATGGTTGGCTGGCTTCCTAAACAGCATCTTTCTTCTCCCTCCTTTGTGTTCTTTTTCTTGCCTTTCTCTCTCTGTCCCTCCCTCTTTCTCCCCTTGCCCCACCCTGCTCTCTGTCCTTGATATAGTGACCAAGCTCGTCTAGAGCTCTTAGGCTCCAGCCGTCCTCCTTCCTTTTTAAAAATTCTTCTCCATATATTACATCCCAACTGCAATTTCCCTTCCTTTCCTTCCCTCCCCTCTCTGCAGCCTCTCTCCCCCACCTCCCCTCTTCCTCAGATCCACCCCCCTTCTGCCTCCCCTCAGAAAAGAGCAGGCTTCCCAGGGACATCAATTGAACACAGCATAGCATGCTACAATAAGAACAGGTATATATCATTACATCAAGGCTGGATGAGGCAACCCAGTAAGAGGAATAGGGTCCCACAAATAGGCAAAAGAGTCAGAGACAGCCCTGCCCCCCCCCCACTCCTACTGTTAGAAATCCCACAAGAACACCAGGCTGCTCAGCTATAACATATATGCAAAGGACCTAAGTCAGATCCCTAAAGGCTCCCTGATCTCTGCAAGCCCCCACCTTCCTTTCTTAACCCTTTGAGTGGTGAGGCCCTGTGGGTGCACACTGCTTCACTTAGCACTTCATGTTCTTAGAAAATCCACACAGGAATGCCAAGATACAGGCTGGGTCTTGCCATCCGAGTGCACCGAGCAGGAAGAAGGAAGGACCCAAGGTTCTGTGGATGCCACTTTGTCACTTCCCTTCTGTGTAGAACCATCCTCCTTACAAAGCCACTTTGAGCCTCTCCCCAGATCTTGACTCACAGGAAAACAACCACAAACAAACAAATAAACCCAAACAGGTAGCACTGCAGAAGGGGCTCTAGAAGAAAGCATGGCTAGAATTACCAAGTTCTGTGCTTAAAGGGGCACTCAGCTGCTGAAGGAAGGGAAACTGAATGAGGCAAGTTCTCCACAGACTGGAAACGGTGTGTCTGGATGTGTCAAATGTGCCGATGGTGGACACTGCTTAGTGGGAAGAAACACAGAATCCTTTTTTTTTTTTTTTAACTTCCTATGAAATCAATGGTGTGGTACCCATGAGTCAAGAAGATGTGAATCACAGATTATAAGCAGGTCACTAGTTTCATGCAAATTCTGTCTGCCCAGACTGTGCTTCAGTGTCCCATCCCTGGGCACCCAGATGACCAGAAACTACCACACCCCTGAGAATGAGCCTCTCAAGGAAGGTGGGCATCTTGTGGTGGGCCCCACAAATCCATACTAGGTTTCCATGGCTGTCACAGAAAATCACCACAAACCATGCCGCTTAAGCCACGGAAAATGTATGTTTTTATTCAAAGTTCTAAAGGCTGGAGTGTGGAGCCAGGCCAAGAGAGAGATGCTATTCTTGGCTCTCAATTGTTCAAGGTGGCTCTGTGGTCCTAAGTATCACCTTCAGCTTGGAGCACTGTCATTCTACAAGCTCACAAGCTGTCTGTCCTTCCTGCTCTCCACGGGCCACGCTCACTTCAAGTCTCCAGGCACAGATAATCCTTTCTGTACTAAAATACTGGCCTCAGGGCCCTCTTCCCCTCTCTTCCCATTTGATCTCATCTTATATTACAGAGACCCTATTTTCATTTTTTTTAAGTTTATTTATTTTTATTTTATGTTCATTGGTGTTTTGTCATGGGGGGTCGAGTCCCCTGGAAGTGGAGTTACAGACAGTTGTGAGTTGCAATGTGGGTGCTGGGAATTGAACCTGGGTGCTCTTGAAGAGCAGCCAGTGCTCTTATCCACTGAACCATTTCTCCAGTCCAAGAACCTATTTCCAAATAAAGCCAGAGAGGTATCATTAGTTAGGGCTTGAGCATGTGTTTTGGGGAACATGGGCCAAACTACTGTACTCTCTCCTTGTCAGGCAAATGTATGGTTCCTGGACAGTGGGGTGCTCACAAGCCCCGGTAAAGCTGCCTCACCAAGCTTTTGAATGCCTATGGCTGTGTCCGATTGTCCAACGTCCTAGACAGAGTTTCTAGAATGCTTGACAGATTCTGCACTTCCCCTAATCCTTTTCCAGGAATGACCATGAACCCTAGCTCCACACTCAAAGTCCTTTGGAGCACAGCCAAGGGGGTGGGGGAGGATAGCTGCAGGCCTGGGAGGTACAGACAGTCACCTAGGAGCTCAGGTCCTGTTCCCACCCTGGGGGCTGCCTTTGAAGTTGGCAGCAACTCTCAGAGCATAGGGACAGAGCAGTGGAGGGAGGCCCTGGCACACTCTGCTCTTCCACTCTGTTCAAAGAGAATAGTCTGAGCAAATAGCTTAGCAAATAATGAATGAATGGCAGAGTCTGGGCCAGCCCAACAGGAGACCTGCTTACAAGGGTCAGTCTTTCCACAGACTGAACCCCCTGCCTGAGGCATGCTGAGCCAGGCCTGAAACAGAGAGGGGAGGTGGCCCTTTCCTTCTTTTTTGTTCTTTATTTTTTAACATTTAATTTCTACCTTGCTGCCCTGAGGATGCTCAGTGGAGGCACAGGTGGTGCACCAATGGTCAACGCCAGGCATTGTCTTATTTACTCACCTGTGCCTGCAAGAAACTGGAGGGAACAGTGCGGGAGGAGCCAGGCTTTTCATGGGTAGGGAAGGCATTAACACTCCGAAGGCTTCTGTCTCCAAGCTTTCAGAGCCTGTATCCCCCTTTGGTCCATAATCACAGCTAATGGGCTGGCCACAGAGGCATCAGGGGCATAAAATGGTCTAACACTACATTGACTATAAATAGCAAAGCCATAAGTGACATTACTTTGCAGATAAGAAACAATCACATCATTAAGCAAAGGTGTTTAGTGTATCAGTCACCCTAACTTTGATTGATTGCAAGGCATTTGTCTGTCACCAGCACAATGGAAGCTGTAATGCAACTCAAGGGTTTAAAGAGAAAATTAAGATGAATATTGCTGCTAGCTCTTCAGTTTGCACAGATGCAAAAAGGGTGGGCTCTCCTTGCTGCCTGCAGGGCTGGCCTTGGCCCAGCTTCCAGGCCCAGGGGCTAACAGACTGCCCTGGGGAAGCAGAGAAGGTAGCCCTGGGGGCTAGACAGAGTCTGCCCAGGGCAGGAGGCGGTGACAATCCTGAAGGAAAAGCTCCCTGCTCCCAACCTGTCTCTTCTAAAGGGAGTAATGCATTCTAAGCAGCAAGGCTTCCCCTTTGATTGCAGCCCTGACATCAGGAATACTTGTGGAAGAGGTGGCTGGCACAATGTTGACCAGCATTACAGATTCAAACTCAGGCATGCTAAACACAACTCCCCTAGCCAGTTCAACTTTAATCTCTCTAGGTCAGGCACCAAGCCATACTCAGGGCTAAGTCACAGTTTCTGTTCTCCAAGACTGATGACCCAACTACATGGACTCATGATACCAAGTTGGTAGGAGAGGCTGCTGGATGAATGAACAGGGTGGCTGGAGTGCTGACTGAGGCTTCAGACACAACAGAACTATCATAGGAAGTCTGTCATCCCTCTGTTTGGAGCAGTCAGAAAGACACAGAAAGGTAGAAGGAGGGTCCCAAAGGACCTTCAGAGGGAGAGAGTTTGGATCAGAGGAGTCACAGACAGAGGCTTTCCAAAAGACACTGTTGCTGCTATGTGTGTACAGATGAACTATGTTGTATGCAGCCAGCCAGGACACACAGAACTTCAGTAAGTAAAGCCTATGGGGTTGTGGGAGAGAAATGGCTAGTAAGAACCATCTGAATGTACAGGTTTTGGGTGTTTGACTGGGGGCTGCACCTATTTTGATGCACAAAACTGTCACAGAAGGCTTCTGACTGGATGAAGTGTAGCCTGTGTTGGAGGACAGGGACAAGTGTCACAAGGGCAGGGAAGGACTGGCCAGGGTGGGCATGTTGGAGGAAGCTGCACCCTTTGCATCATCTGGTGGTTGGCACACTGAGATGGTCACTGGCTGTTTGGCACCTGGCTCTCAGAGTCAGAAATGATTCAGGTGCTAAGAAAAAACCTAGTAAGATCCAAACTGTGGACCTAGACATTGGTGTCTGAGAGGCACATTTTCAAGGATGGGAATGGAGTCAATGTCTTCTGTCAGGGTTTTTGTTTGTTTGTTTGTTTGTTTTGAGACAGTACCTCTTACTACACATCTCCTTGGAGGTGAATGAAACACTGTCTAGTTGTAGAAGTATTTCACTAAGTTCAACACAAGGACTGATCAATCTTGAATAATCATTGAACCAGTCAACAAAATCTTCAGAATTCATTATATGAATCAATAATCATCTAGCCAATCAATCACCCAATCAGCCAATAGGGAATAATGTCTACTCAGACACAGAGGATTCAAGACCCCATGGCAGATGAAAGAGTCCACTGCCACAAGCTCCTTGCTGTCTGGTTCCTTGATATTGCCATTGGATTCCCAGAAGGAGACTGGTCTTGTACTTGCTTTGTCAGTACTGAGATGCTTCAGGTTTTAAAGTTGGGATGCCAACACTATCTCAGGAAAGAATGGAGACGTCAGATTGCCCATAGTATTTCATATAGGTTTGGGTTAGTTATGTCTGTGCCTCCAAAGTTTTTTTTTTGTTGTTTGTTTGTTTGTTTTTTGAGACATTGTTTTTCTGTATTGTTTTGGAGCCTGTCCTGGGACTTGCTCAGTAGACCAGGCTGGCCTCGAACTCACAGAGATCCACCTGCCTCTGCCTCCCGAGTGCTGGGATTAAAGGCATGTGCCACCAATGCCCAGATGCCTCCACAGTTTCTTAATCTTTTGCATCCTCTATGGTTCTCTTGTGCATATAGGGTACTGGGGATGGAACCCAGGGCATTGTTCATGTGTCAGGCAAGCATTCTACCACTGATTCACAGTCTCAGAACCTCTGTAGGTTATTTTATGGAGGCAGTTATTTCAAAAGTGACTTTGCCTGTGCAATTTGTGATAACGTTTCAGCCTTCACCCAGTGCTTGGACCAGTATTGCTAAGCCATTGGATTGGTCCAGGCCAAAGATATCCCTCTGCAAATGTGCCCAGTGTTTACAAGATGTGTGATACATACATTGATCTAACATGCCATAAGAATCGAAGCTGAGAGTTAGAAATGGCTCTGCCTCTCACAGGGAGAGTTGCAACCCTTGATTGGGAACACTTAAGTGGCTGGAGAGCAGAGCAGAGACGGGATCTGTAGAGGCTGCCATGCTGCCACATCTGAGTTCTCAGTTCTGGCTTCAAGATTTACAGCTGGAAAACAACTGCTAGCTGTCAAGTCCTAGGAAATGGTGTTTCTTACTCACACAGAACATTGTGACCAGGATGGTGTTCCATGGCTGGGTATCTATTATGGTTTGAATGTAAAATGTTCCCCATAGGCTCTGGCTTGTGGCACTGTTTTGGGAGTTACAGAACCTATAGGAGGTGGAATTTGGCTGGTAGAAGTGGGTCTCTGGGGCCAGACCTTGAAGGTTTTATCTACCTCTTGATCCAGTCTGAGCTTTTTGGGTCTTGCCCGTCTCAGTATGACAGCTGTAGTCTCAGACACTCACCCATACAAAGGGAACCACTCCCACTGCCATGCCTTTCCCATAGAGATGGGTTTTATTTTGTAGAACTAGGAGCCAAAATAAATCTCTCCTCCATAAAGAATATGTGTGCACCTGCACGTGTGCTCCTTGGTTGTGACATCTTACTTAGCTCTGAGTGTGTGTGTGTGTGTGTGTGTGTGTGTGTGAGAGAGAGAGAGAGAGAGAGAGAGAGAGAGAGAGAGAGAGAGACATCAAAAGTATCTAAGGAGGTATCCTTATAGCCTTTCTCAACTCACCTGTTATTGATGCATGCTAGAATCTACTTCAAGACTATTGCTGTTTTGAAAACATGAATATTCATGTTCATAGGAAGATAAGACTACAGTTCTAAAGAAGGGTTTGTCAGGTACATAGTCTTCAGACTATCAACTTCTGACAAGTTGGAAGGGAGTCTTAGTCTTCTGATTATCTGTGGTTCTTTGTTGTCAGTCTGGTGAGAATCCCACCCCCAATGCCTGGCTGAGTGCTGTGCCCATTCTCTCTAGGGGTTGCCTCAACTTCATGGTATCCAGAGTGGCAGCTAAAGGGCCTCTGGATCTTCATCCTTCCCTCCTCTCTGCTACCATGGGCTGGTGTCATGAGCCTCAGAGTGTGGGTTTCCTTGCTAACAAATTCTCATCAATTCATGAAGAAAAAAAAAGTTCAGTATTTGAGGCTAACAGGACCCTTTCCTTGATGAGTGTCTTAGTTTCTTCTCTATTTATGTGAAGAGACATAATGACCAAGGCAACTTATAAATGAAAGCATTTAATTTGGGATTCACAGTTCACAGAGTTTGGAGTTCATGATATCATGGTAGGGGGCTTGACAGCAGGCAGGCAGACAGGCAGGCATGGTACTGGAGCAGTAGCTGAGAGTCTACATATGATGCACAAGCAGGAGAGAGAGAGAGAGAGAGGGAGCCAGCTAACTGGGGAGCCAGCTAACTGGGACTGGGGAAGGCCCAACCCCAGTGACACATCTCCACCAACAAGCCATACCACTAATCCTTCCCAAACTGTTCTGCCAACTGCAGATGAAGTACTCAAATAGATGAGCCTCTGGGGACCATTCTTCTTCAAACCACTATCATCACAGTGTGAGGTAGGTGGTCACACTGTGTTCATGGCCAGGAAGCAGAGAGGGAAATGAATGCTGGTACTCATCTAGCTTCCTTCATTTTAATCAGTCCAGGACTGGAGCTCATAGGATGGTGCCACCCACAGTAAAAGTGGATCTTCTTAGCTTAGTTGCCCTAGAAGTATAGAAACTTCTTCAGAGACATGGGCAGAGGTTTATTTATCAGTTCACTCTGGATGAAGTTGCCCATCAAGATTAAGCATTACAGTGTCCTGCAGTGAGTGACCTGGCAGACTAGGGAGCAAGGAGTCAACTGAAGACTGGACGGGAACCCGGAAGAAAGATGAAAAAGGTGGGCTTCAGGTCTAACAAAGAAGTGTACAGTACTCTGTTCCAGCCCCTTGAATTCTTCCTCTGGAAGTTTCCTGAGGAATTGTGGTGTGAATGCAGCCCCAGTCCTCTGTTTTATAGAGAAGCGGGTGATGTGAAATGCCAGGTGATAGGTTTCATCTCTCCAGCGATTCCAGTGAATGTTAGCCCTCCTTCATTCTTTTCCCTGATTCCACAAGCCACACTTCACATCTGGGGGGAAACTTATATTTATGTGTAATCTCACTGCTTACACTCCACTGAACAATAAAAGAACAATAAACTTAATAAAAAGCCCAAGTGATTGGAAACTGCTCTGGGAACGGCAGTCCAGTATGAAAGCTATAAATTCACTTGTGTGCTCATGACAATGTCAGCTAATTTTTATGAAAAGCCCATCACACAACATGGCACCCAACACTGCGGTGGCTTGAGTGTCAGGCTTCAGACTTCCCCTGGTAACAAAATGGAAAATGTATCATAAGATGATGTCGCAAGCCACAGATTCATCTTGAAACACTCGTTCCAGCCGGGGATGTCTCCTTGCTGACCTTGTCTCACACCTGAACTTCAAATTAATCATTTCTTTTTCTATACTATTGCACAATGCCCGCTGGTACCAAGGCGGGGGAGGGGAGGGCTCTAGAAAATAATAGCCAGAAATATCATCCCACATGACAGACTTGATTGGCCCACATTATGAACCTAAGGTAGACATAATTAGTCCTTGGAACAACAGCAGTCATGGGGAGGCTAGAAGCTTCATCTGAAACCATTATCTCCGACAGTATACTTTTAAATAAACCATCAGGGGCCCATTTCTTACTGTACAGACCCAGTGGGAGTACACAGTTGTTGGGTTGTCCCAAGAGATTATGGTGGATAAGAAATCGGGCTGCCTTTCCATGTTTCAAAATAGACATCTGCCTAATCATTTATGATCGCCCCTAACCTGTTCTTCAGACCGTACAGTATTTCTTACATTTTTGGAAATCAACTTGGTTTGGCAGGGGTGGGGGGTGGGAGGATAAAAAACTTGGCCGGATGATTGAAAGGGAAAAATAGCCATCCTGGAGAATAATGCTGTGTGTAAATGAGGAAAAGTAGCAGTTATGGTAATCTATTCCCCAACCACAAGAGTTTGTAAACTTTATGGCCATGAGCTGAGGACTAGAGCCCATCTGTTCTGACTTCCTATGATTATAATTGTTGATAGATAACAATTTAACATTTACAGTCACCGGGGAAGGAAGGGCAGGGCAGGGCAAAGATGAGGGAGTTCAGAACTAACCCAAAGAGAGTTGCTATATGTACCGTCCCCCGAGCAGCCTCTGCTGTTTGTGACACAACTGGACTCAAGCCATGGATATCTCTGGAATGTACTGACTGAGCACACAGACTGAGCACACAGTGGGTCTGGTCCTCAAAGCAAGTTGGAAACCTCTACTGGGCAACAGCCCAATCTGAAGGCCCTGCAAAGTGGAAGGGATGGAAAAGAGGAAAGGAGAAGGACTTGGGCCAGGAGACCCTGGTACCCAGCACTCCTTGACATTTGTTTGTGAGTGTTTGACTGGGTGCATGGTCTAAAGACACATGTGCAGCTGGAGACCTCAGTGTAAGTGTCACAGATCTGGTGCCTTCATCTGTGTCAGATAGCTCTCCTCTGGGAACAGAGCTATATCTGGACCTGTCCCCCAGAGCCTCTGCTCTGCCTGTGGCTAGCTTGCAATTCTGCAACTCACAGGGCATCAGAAGAGGGCTCTAACAGGGTAGCATGGGAGCCTCCTGGGGTTTCTAGAATATTGCAACAACAAGGAGTCCAGCCTATGGATTTCTCAGCCTCTAGATCCACCAGGGCTGTGCCCAGTTTGGAGATGCTTAGGAGTGTGTCCCCTAGACCCATTTGGGCTTTGTGGAAGGTGTTTCTACTCCTTCCCTGCCCTTCCCCAGTACTAAAGCCCTGCTCCTTTAGCCCCAGTACTAAAGACCCACCCAAAAATGTAGAATACTCTGGGATACCAGCCTGGGTTCCTTCTAGATGAAGAAGACTTGTCTACTGAGTTCATATGACTTTCAGTTGCTTCAGCTCATTGAGTCCCTACCTGCCCCCTACCCAAGCCATGGGCTATGTGAGCACCTCTCTCCACTGTTTCTGATACAGGTCTTGTGACAAGGCTGTCCTCACACATGTTCCTTTTCACCATAAAAAGAAAAGCTGCTTACTATTGTGCAACAGTCTGCTGTTTTCCAAACAAGTTTTAAGTAATGAGATATTTCCTTCTTCTGAAAAATAGCACGTAACTTGACGAATCAGTAGTGTGTGCATATGATCAGATGGCAAGAAGCACTTGGTGTTAATTTTTCCCAAAGTGCATTAACAACACACAAATAAATATAAAGCTACTCAAACAGAGGTTGAAAGTTAATACTAAATGAATCAAGTCCTAGTGTTTAGCAATGCAGCCATTTCCCCCCCACCTTGAGGGTGTTTAATACTTAAGGGTCGGTGCATGTCCTGTGATTAATTCCTGGGATGAGTCCCATTATTATTACAGGTTAGACTACAAACCTGGCTTCCCTGCAACATCACCAGCTTCAGGGCTTCTCATTCCTGCTGGAAACATAACTTATCTTTTCTCCAGTTGACCAAGTTAACCTGACGGAGGGAGGAAACACATCTCCCACCATCTTCTTCAAAGCCACTGCCGTAATATTTCCCATGATTTTACCAGCCACATGACCATTGTGGATTAGACACATATATACTGCTTTGTTCATCTCCCAAGCTGCAGATCTTCATAAGTCTTAATTTTAACCTAGTAAACTCTGCTTTGGTCTTTTGTTTACAAAATAGGCATTTGGCAGTAATTGTTTTAAAAACGAACATATAGAGAGATGGGCTCATGATTTATACCCTGTCCCTGTGTAATTAAGAGACAGCTTTTGATTTCAATGAAGTGACAATCACATAATGGATTTTGGAAGCAAGATAAATATGAAGAGGAAGTGACATTTATGAAGTACACAGGGAGAGGAGCGGCGAGATTTATTTTGCAAGTGATAACACACTACGGGTGACAATCTTCACTTTTACGGTTACAATTTGCCAAATGATCTCAAATCTTGTTAATTAAAAAAAAAGGAGGGGCGGGGAGGGTGAGATGGCAGGAAGCCGAGGAGGGGTCTTTTGTGCTTTGAAGTAGAAAGGTGTCTGCTATTTTCTCAGGGCTGACCCACACCTAAAGAAAAGCAATTGTTTAGAAATATTCAAACGCTCAGGAGTTTCACAGTTATTGATTGCTCTTCTGTCTACTGCTAGTTATTAAAAGTTGATTTATCATAGACTAGCAACATATTTGAGCTTTTCTTTTTTCTTTAACTTTCTTCTTAGTGCTTGGTTTTCTCAGAACCTGGGAAAAAAATTAAACTGGTATGAAGTAATAAGATCCACCCCCCTACCCCCGCAATGAGTGTAGTTAAGGGATCCACTGCACTTCTTACCCAATGCTTGGCTCAAGATTTTTTCTTTTAAATTAAGCGTTTTTATCTTGCCCAGAGTAAGCACAAGGGTGAGGAGGAGAACGGAGACATCTATTTTGGCTCCAATCCAGACCAAACTGGCCATGAGACAAGTTTCCTATAATTTGAAGATCTGCAGTAAAAAATGAACCTATTGTATTTTGCCAGGCTTTATTTAGCTGTTTGCAATAAAAAAAGTTTCTATATTACTTTGAGGAAAACCATTCTTATAACTTTCAACTCCACAAGACAGTGAAATTTGTCATGGAAAATTCACGTATGAAATTCTTTATGTGATTTCTTCTGGAGTGGGGATTGCTTGTCTGCCAGAGTCAGAGTCTAATTGCCTACCTTCTAAATACACACACACACACACACACACACACACACACACACACACACACACTTGCACTCGCACACAAACTCACTGTGACAATTTTGATATGGTTCTGTTAGACAGACATCACCTGTCTTGTTTTAAACATAATTAAGGGGAACAAATCCCAACCAGGTGTGGTAGTTCATGCCCATAATAATATCACTTGGGAGGATGAGGCAGGAGGACTGCTACAAGTGCAAGGCTAGATTAGTTTATGTAGTAAGTTCCAAACTAGCTTGGGCTGCCGAGTGAGACCCTGTCTGTCATAAAACAAAACAAACCACAACCAACTAATCAAAACATAACAGCAAAAAGTGGACACACACACTTACACACCCTCATGTCGGGCCCATAAAGATGGCTCCACTTCATCTTGGTTTTAGGTCAGAGAGTTTAAAACTATCCTTAGTAAGTCATAAGACTTAAAGGTCTAAGGCATGACTACAGTAGGATGTTTGATCTTGGCCTTGGGTGTCTTATCTAAATAACAACAGATTTGGTTTGAGGTGTGGTTACTCTTGACCCTCAAGGCCAGATAACGAGAAATTCAATCTAAGGTGAGGTTACAGAATCCTTGGAGAATTGAGCAAGAAAGTCTGTTCGTTCCGTATACATGATACCATGATCCCCTTTTTGGTTAAGCTATTTAAGAATGGTGAAGAATAAGCTTGGGATGTTCAGTGTTCACTGGATTGCCCTCCTGACTCTATTTTGTTTTTCTGTCTTTTTCTTAGTGTCCATACTCCCCCTCTCAGGTACTAACTGGGCATGTCGGCCGGATCCAACTGTAGCCCCACAAAGCTGGGTTTCTCTCTCTCTCTCTCTCTCTCTCTCTCTCTCTCTCTCTCTCTCTCTCTCTCTCTCTCGTTATAGCTAGAGACATAGATAAAGAATAGAGAAGGGGTGGGGACCCATCTCCAAGGAGAGTAGACATAACAAAATTAAATTAAGTATAGCAGCACCAAGTTAATAGGGAAAATGTGATTCTTCTGACAATTCAATACTACACCAAGTTTATCTATGGATTAACAGTTACACATTGTAGAACTTGGATTCAAACAGCTGACTTTGTGGTGGTGGCAAAGGCTGCTGGCTCTCTTTCAGTAGCTGTAGCCAGAATGCCTGGGAGGAAGGGAACCACACCATTAGCTTCCAGATAATGGGACAGGGCAGTTCCTTGGATGTGACAGTCAGAGGAGGAGTTAGAACCTCCTCTCCCTGTTAGCTTCTATGTGAGCACAGCCAGGAGGCACCTTGGGCAGGTAGAAAAAGGCCACAGCCAGATGGACCAATGATAGTCACTGCCGATTAGTTAGCCCTTCCTGTGCTCTGGACCCTTTTCCATGAGCTCTATTCCTGTTATCTCACAATGGCCTAAGAAATAAGTACTATTATTATCTCCAGGTTCCAGGTAAAGATACTGAGGCACACAGATGTGATATATCTGGTGAATGCTAGAACTGCATAAAACTTTATCCAGGTAGCTTCGAGTCAGGGACCATACTCTGAGCTGCCACTGGATGCCATATCTAGAGAGGAAAGAACACTTGAGAAGAGGTCTGGGTCCCCATACCATCAGACTGCCACGTTAATTAACCCTGCCTTCCTAGCCAGGTCTTTTTCTTTGACTCTTTACTATGACAGACAAACCTATGTCCTAAAAAACAATAAAAGCAAGGGTGATTGTGATTTGTAATTTACAAAGTTCAGCAAATCTGTTGCAAATGTCTTCTTGAAACAATGCTATAAACAAGTCTCTGAGTTCCAAGTCTGTGCTTCATGTCTAGGGGTAAGGCCCCGCAAGGAGGCACAGGTGATGTGTCTCAGCCCAGACCCTGAAATCCAGGGTCCCCTTCAGAAGGAGACAAAGCCTGCTTGAGAGGAAGTTGTATGCCAAGTAGTTTTTAAAGAATTACTATTTACTTTTTTCCCTAATGGAAAGTAATGTGTTCCTCCTTCGCTCGTCACTTCTTTAGGTGTGGTAGGAGGGTGACAAGGTAAATTTCCACTACTGAGGCTGAGTGGATATTGTTTAGAGGCATTTACTTTCATTGCATTTACTTAACTGTAAACTTTTTGATTTTCCTGAAGTTATAGATTGCATTGTCTAAAAATCTGAATTTTTTTTCTTCATGCCCCACATCTTTGTATGAGGAATAAAATCCATCCATCAGGCCATGATTAGGTTCCAAGTTTTAGTGGTAGACACATCCGCAGACCCCAATTCTTCTGTATTAGTTTCCTGGGGATAAGCCAAATGAGGATAAACAACATGAAATAATTTTTTTATGATCCCACATAACTACCAGTCTTGATCTCCTCCATCACATTTGGATAACAAGCTTTAGATTTCATTAGTAGATCTGCATACTTCAGCAGTATAAAACCCAAAGTTGTGGGCGATCTTAGAATGTCAAAGACATTTTTCCATCGTCCTTGAGATTCTCTTGTTGGGAAATCCAATTCCTTTTGTTTTTGTTTGTTTTTTAATATGTCTTATTTCCTCCTTTCATTTGCAGGACATGTTTAGAGTCTCACCTTTATTTCTGGTTTTCTAAGATGTTCTGAAACTACACCTTGTAGAGGAATATGTGTATTTGTTTGGTGCACAGAAATTTAGCAACCACTAGTCCTTAGCTCCAAGGACGCCTTTAAAAAGACAATACAGCTTACTCTCTCACACTCATTTATTCTACTTTCTCTTGGCCACACTCCTCATATCCAAATGTGAGACCTTGACTCATCCTCTGAAGTATCCTATCTTTTTCTCTCCCATTTTCCATCTCTTTAACATTTGTTCTGTTCTGCTTTTCTGATTTCTTCAGCTTTTAACTTTGAAATACGTGGTAACATTTAAAAAAACCCTCTTGAAATACAATTTCAATTTGTAAGATCTTTATTATTTTCTAAATATTCTTTTTCAAAAATAGTCTTGCACTGCTTCATGTGAGCACGTGTCTCTCATCTCTGAGAATATTAATATATTATTAATAGTAATTGGGTATTTGACACTGGATTCTGTTCACTTTGTTTCCTGAGAGTTCTTTCTTTCATACTGTTTATTTTTACTTTAATTTTTCAAATTAGCCCCTTTCTTCAAATTTGTGACGCTTCTGGTTGGTTGGTTGGTTGGTTGGTTGGTTGGTTGGTTGGTGGGAGGCACTGCCAAGCTTATTGGAAACAGGGTGAGTGAGAAGGGCTTGTTGATGGTGTCCTTGTTACCTGGCAACAGGCCACACTCATGCTACTACTCTCTAGGCTGTACTTAGGCTGTACAATTGTCTGGAAGACATCCTCTTTTGGGTGTGCTGGTGTCTTTAGTGAGAACTGTCCATATGGAGGCTGGACATCCTCAGAGAATAAAGGCCAATGACGCATCTAGACGCTTCTCATGTAGACGCAAATGTCCACTTTCAGATCCACTAGAATACAACCTATCTAGGGAGTATTCTTTTCTGTGGTGCTGGGGGGGGGGGCAGTGGGCAGACAGCTTGGCTGGAAAGAGGCACCTACAGTATAGGGAATTTTAGAAGCTTTTCCATTGCTTCTATCTTCCCAACTATTTCCTGTACTGATGCTAACTTGTGCTTCAAAATAGAGTCCTGCAGTATCGGGGAACCCAGGAAAGCTAGGTTCAGCTCTGTAGCCCATCCTCCGTGTGGAAACCCCTCTGCTTTCTGTCATCCACCGCTTGATATCTTTTCTCATTGGTTGTCATTTCCTATCCTGTTTTCTTTGTCCTTATTATTTCATGACTTTCTAATTCCATTACTCTCATTTTAGTGGCATTTCAGGAAAAGACACTGATAAACAAGTGTGCTTGTTCTTTCACAACTGAATAGAAGTCCTGTTCTACTTCTTCTTTTCATTCTAAAACTATTATTTTTAGTGATGAAAAATAATGAAGACATGAATTTATTTTAAAAATCAGTTAAACATTTTTATAAGTGGAGAGAGGACAGATATATTGAGGCTCAACTCCCATTTTATCTCCCCCACCCCATTTTTACTATAGATGAAAGAAATGCTTTGCTAGAGACAAAGAGACACTCATTCTCAGAATAGCTAATCAGGGAGAGATGTGCACCTTTGTTTATCTGTTTCCTGGAATATGGTACATTAACACCTGTAACAATTTGGCTTTATTTTCTGTTTCTTTATCCAGATGACCCTTGACCATCAAGACTGGATCTTGAAACAGCAGGTTTGTTTACTGGCACCATCAGCCTATCCTGTGTGACTTCACATGTCCGGTTTGGGACTGGTAATATGAGCGGGGGCCAAAAGTGCCCGTGGCTTTGGATAGGGCTTTATTTGGAAGTCTTGGTGAAGCTTGGGATGCAAGAGCATTTCCCTGAAGCATTTGAGACTGCTTCTTTGGTTCAGCCAGGGACAAAGGGCAGGTCCTTGCCCTTCTCATAGGGTGTGGAGGAAAAAGCCAGGCTCTTCCTGGGGTGGGTGATCCTCCATAGCCTGTTCTAGTAGCTTCCTTGGAAACAGCCCTACAAAACACACTTTGACTCAGCTAATAGAAAGCTTTTCTCAGAGAGTCTGTGTTTGCAGATGTAGTGTCACAGGCCTGCTCAGTTCCAGGGTCATCTTATCCTGTGAGAAAGTTCTACATCATTCCACCAAGTTAAGACCCTGTGGGTGTGCACTAGTGTCTCCTGTAAGACCTAGGTTTTAGATATTTCGGAGACTGAGTCTTCATTTGGATGACCTGGTGGCCAGTGCATCTGTCCCTCTGTACTTACAGCTCAGTCCCTGGCAGATCGGGGGAGGGGGACACAAAAGTCATATTTTCCCTGCCTGGGAACACGGATCCCACCTATGTCTCTCCCCGCAGCAAAGGGGGTCCCAGTGCACAATGCGCACAGCTATGCAGATGCAAAGGAGGGAAGCTCCATTCTTCAAGTTCTTCGTAGTTGCAAAGGATTATAAATAACTTCCTTATCACCCCTGGCTGGTGGAAAGGCTGGAAGAATGGACTTCCCTCAAAACATCCATACACAACAAAGCAATGTAAGACATGAGCAGCTTCCTTTTATCAGAGGAATGTCAGAAAACAGGAAGTCTGATATGTGTGTGGAAGCTAGGCAGCCTGTGTCACTTGGGCGTCTCCGGCATCCCAAATGTTCTTCAGCAGTCTATCCTTTAATATTGACTTATAATCAAGATGACTAGAATCTGCCATCCCAAGTTTCCTGAGCTCACTTGCCTCATCCCTGAGGGCTCCTTGCCCTGACATCTCTTCTTCTTTATCCTTAGCCTTGTCCCTTTCATCTGGATGACTTACTTCTCTGTCTTCCCAGAGTTCTCCCAGCCCAGAGCTGTTGCAAAGAGCTGATTTTGCTAAATAGGAGAAAGTTGAAATGAAGTTTTTGTAGGTTCCCAGGCCATCATGTTGTGAACTTGCCCTCACAGGACATACCTCACTCCCATGCCTCCCATGGATATTGCCTGCTACCCTGGACTTGACCCCCTCTACTCCATATAGCATCTTCATGAATTTTCTCTGCTCCCTCATGATGCCCTGACCTCTAGGGGTCTCTAGTCACCTTTGTGGACCCATTGATCAAGAAATGAGTCTGTCACACCCTGGAGGGTAGGAGCTGGGCCATTGTGTTTCCTGTGACAGACACAGGGCTTCTTACCATGCTGAGTATGTGGAGAAGGCTTCTGAAGTCATCTAGAGTAGTGTCCACCATGCCTAGGCTCTCTGGTGATGGCTTTTTCTTTTGTAGACCATGCTACAATCCTATGCTACATGTGATCACCAAGCCCCAAAGCACATTCTCTAACCCACACGTCCATGAAGATGCCAAGCCTCTGATCTGATAGACTGGTATGGCTGCCATGGAAGATCCAGGGAGAAACAGCTGTAACAGGGGACTCATCATATTCATCCAAATTTTGTTCTTGGTGGTGGTGGCGGTGGCTGTGTGTGTGTGTGTGTGTATGTGTGTGTGTTTGAGAGAGATAGAGAGTGCTCTGTGTAACTCAGGCTAGCTTTCAATTTGCAGTGCTGCTGTCTTTGCCTCTTGAATCTAGTTTTGCAGGCATGCACTAGTACAACTAGCTGTGTTCACCATGTGAGTTTGTGTGTGCAGCTGCACTGTGTGTATGTTTAAAGGCCAGAGAATATCCTCACTATTGCTTCTGAAGTGTCTTCTAGTTAGATTTTTTTTTCAAGATGGTAGTCTTTCACTGGCCTGAAATGTACCACATAGGCTAGGCTGGTTGGCCAGGGAGCCCCTGGGATGTACTTATTTGCACCTCCTCAGTGCTGAGATTATAAACACATGCTACCATACCCAGTTCCCACTCTCCCCCCCATCTCACTCAGATCCTCATGTTCACAAGGCAAATGCTTTCTTGAATGTCTGAGCCATCTTTCCATCTAGTGTGCTCATCTCTTAACAGAAGCTGTTAATACAGCTTCCATTAACTAGGCAACTGGCAACCAGAGTTGGAAAGGTCACATTTCTTCAACAAGCTGCTAGAGAAGATAGAGCCTTCAAAGAGCCAGGGGCTGAAAGAACAACTTAATGACACCCATTTGTGATCAACCATCCCCCCTCCCAGACTGTTTCCCCAGACTGACCATGCTATTAAGTGTTAGCTCTTGAACTCTCTGTGCAACCATGGCTGCATAGGGACAGGCTTTCTGCAGTCCAGCTCTTACAAGGATCCACCCTTCCTGCAGAGCTGAGGCTACAGGCTCAGGCTGAGCCCTGCTTAGGAATGATTTCATTTCCTTCATGCAACAACTCCCCTGGATAGGCCCTGCGATCCTAACACCCACGTTTACAGATGAGAGCACAGGCAGGAGAGGTCGCTTGTTGAAGGCCACACACACAGTAAATGACAGGCCTGGGATTTGAAGAAGGCTCCAGATCTGTGCTGTGTCAGTTTCAAAGCCTTGCTCCACTCGGGAGAATGTCTTGTTTGCAACCCCTAATAACGAATTCATGATGGACCACAAGGGTTTACAATATTCCACTGAGTGTCTATTTGTATTCAAACTGGCTATGTTTATAGTTTGGTTTTTAGATACGTCCATCCTTGGAAGGGCAAATATGAGAGAGAACACTTGTTCCAGGAAACTAACAACAGGGCCAGTTGAACCTGTCCCAGGGAAGGCAGGAGACACCATTACTCTTTTAAAAACACCTTGGCTCTCCTCCTGTCTTGTGCTTATCTCAATTTGCAAATAGTATTTACTCACTAACTTATTCTCCCACTCTGTTTCTCATCAGACTGCAGGTTCCACAAAGACAGGGAGCCCATCTACTTGATTCCTCACTGCATCTGCAGCTTCTAGCTGTGGCAGCTTGCCAGCGGCAGTATATAATTCTGGTTGAGCAAGTCCATGAGTTAGTGTAAAAGACACAGTGATTACAATTCATGTATTTCTCCTTATCATTGGATAAGTTGGCTAGAAGTACAAGGACCTCCTGTGTCCTAGAGCTTAAGCCAGAATGTGGCTATGCTTTAGGAGAAAATGACTAGGACGTACAAGAACCATCTAGTCCAAGGTGTTTCAGGTCTTATTTCTTAAAATTGTGTGCTGGAAGTTCATGACCCTAAGAGCCATGCCATGTCCAGAGGACAACATTTCTCAGACTCCTCCCCAACATCCAGCTCTTACATTCTTCCTTCCCCTTCTTCCAAGATGTTTCCTGAACCTTGTGTGTGTGTGTGTGTGTGTGTGTGTGTGTGTGTAGAGAGAGAGAGAGAGAGAGAGAGAGAAGAGAGAGAGAGAGAGAGAGAGAGAGAGAGAGAGAGGAGAGATTTTTTTTTTGGTTTTCGAGACAGGGTTTCTCTGTGTAGCTTTGGAACCTATCCTGGCACTCGCTCTGGAGACCAGGCTGGCCTTGAACTCACAGAGATCTGCCTGCCTCTGCCTCCTGAGTGCTGGGATTAAAGGCGTGCGCCACCAACGCCCAGCAAGAGAGAGATTGATAAACATGCCCCACGTAGAAATGAATAATCACAGTCTTATTCTCATCTTGTTTACAAGGTATGAGACTGCAGTGGGGGAGAAGTATAAGGAGAGTTAGAGAGGGAAATTCAAGGATGAATATGTTTCATTGGAAATGTATATGAAATTGTCAAAGAATAAAAAATAACAAAAAGAAAGAAAAGTACATGCAGTCATTGAATTTGAGAATTTAAAAAAGTTGATTACTAATTTTCAGGTTATCAACAAAACTCTTTCACCAATTTTTAGCATTTCTTGGTGAGTTTTCTCTTAGATCTAGTTGCAAATATGATGTTTTTATTCCAATGAAAGCAAAATGAATTCCAACTACAAGTGAAGTGTTGGACTACTCTCCCCACCCAGAATTCTTGACTGAAATGCAATGCAAAACTAACTTAATAAAGCAGGAGAGAAATGCTCTTTGATGAGGTATGAAGAAATAAAAAGAAATTGTTCAGCATCAAGAGTCTGGTTTGTTTGTGTCGGTTCTCACAAGTTCCAATGTCCTATCACAGAGTCTGTGGCTCCATGATGCCTAGAAAAGTGATGAAAAATCAATGGAGGTCCAAGAAAATTAGCTGTTCCATGATGTGGCAAGTCCTAACTCTGCAAAGCTGTATCCATGGGTCTCGTCACCTGCATTCCCTGCCTTGTTAAAGTGCAAAGAACAATTGTCTGTGAAATTCTCAGTCACAAGTAAGGCATCTATACCACCCCTCCAAAAATGCTCAAGGACCATCATAAGAGAAGGGAGATTGTAAGAGCCAGAGGTCAGGGAGGACCAAAGGGGAGCAGTCTTCAGGACATGGAGGGTTGCTGGCTACACTCATAAACTCACGGCAGCTGCAGTGAGTATAAGATCAAGCCAGTCAACACTCCAGCATGGAGTAGGGGGGGATATCACCAGCTCCTACATCTGCCTGAGGAGCTATAGTCAGTGATGGTTTCTTTGGGGAGATAGAATCAGTTTTCTTTAAGGGTATAGTTCTTGGTAGGTCAACCTTGTTCCAGTGGAGGACCCCACATTCTTAAGTACATGGGTAGCAGAAACTTGACTCCATGGGTTATTGAAAATAAAACCAGAAAGAATAGGACACAAAGTTTGAAGGAGGTGAGAGCATGGTGTTGGATTTGGGAGGAGTTGGAGGAGGTGAAAATGATCAAAATATGTTGTATGCATGGATAAAGTTTCCAGATAAGTAATAGAAATATTAAGCATATAAAATGACCAATGACAGTTTTTTAGTGTTTATTTATTAAGAAAACACATTGGGGCTAGGGAAATGTCTCCGTCAGTAAAATGCCTGCTGTGGAGGCACTAGGAGATGATTTCAGACCCCTAATATACTCATAAAGTCAGGCGTGGGACCTCATACATGTAGTTCCAGTACCTGGGAGGGGTGGAGAGGCAGATCCCTAGAGCTTGCTGACCGGCCAGTCTAGCCAAATTGATATGCTCCAAGTCTAGAGAGATTCTGTTTCAAAAAGATGTGGTGGAAACCAATAGAGAAAGACTCCCAAAATCAACCTCAGGCTTCCACATATGTACCCATATGTGAACACGCACCTGAACATGTGTGTGCACAGAGACATGAATACCATACACAGAGACACATGAACATATAACACACAAAAAACAAACAAAAACAAAAAATGAGAAAATGTTCTAATGTATGAGGTCCTTTATGCTAGCAATGAAGGAAAGACTGGGCCAAGATAATTCTTCCTTGATGATGAGTGGAATGCATGGCCCAAGGCTGCTGATCAGAGACCACTGGACTGTCCAGTGGCCTTGTCATCACAACTCTGTTTATCCTATAGACAAAACCAGAAATACCATATGTCAGAGAAGCTACCTGTCTGGGTGCCATATGTGCCCACAGACATCTTAGTACTGATTAGGTTCTCTTGTCTCTCCTCCATTGAATGGTGTGTGCATGGAAAACAGTGATACATAAGCACTAACACTAGCAAATGTCTAATGCTTAGAGATATCCCTAGAACCAAGACCCTTAAGTCCTTAGTAAAGAGACAGATAGTTGACCTCCCACTGGAACCAACCAACCAATCAACCAACCAGCCAGCCAGCCAGCCATCTAGCCATCCAGCCATCCAGCCATCCAGCCATCCA
>NC_048596.1:64432509-64435009 GCF_003668045.3 Cricetulus griseus
AGGGCTGCCAGCAAGAGAGTGCTTCACATAGATTTGCATTTTACTGAGATTCCCCCAACAGCAGTTGGGGGCTCTGCTGCAGTTGTCCTTACTTTTATGTCTGCTTGGGCCACCCTCCAGGGACCCTGTGTGTTGAGGCCCACGTTGCACACTGTCTCAATGTGAGCGGGCAGCTGTGACAACATCTGGACCAAGCATGAGGGCGGCATTTGGCGCAGAGGAAAAACTGAGAGCAGGGAGGGAAATGAAACCAATAATGGGTTTTTTAAGCATTTGTTTTATTCTCGCTCTAAATGCGCGCCCTCCTTTAACCCCGTGGATGGAATTCTATTGTGTCCAAGTCCGCTGGTATTGCACTCCGTTCTTCAAGAAACCTGTGTCCAGAAGGATAGGGGCTGTTCAGAGCCACCCTTCCTCAGCTGCTGGGCTTTGGGGCCACTCTGCTCTGAGGAGTATTTTTAGAGCTGTAGTCAGTGGGAGAAGAAAGGATTTGCCTTTTAAACACAGAGCAAGCTCTGTGAGCAGGAGGATACCTCTCACATTGTGTTTAGATCCTTCCCTTAATCTAAATGCCAGGACAGAACCCTTTCTAGGAAGTGAAACCCACATGATTTTACTTATAAATAGCCCAGCCCTGCTCGGCATGGAACAAAAATACCCACCCTGGTTCTCCTGCTGCAAGCACCGGCTTGGAAGGATGCTGTCATCAGATCACTGACACCCTTTCCCCAGTCATTGTGGGCAAAGACAATGCCATCTTCCCGAAAGGAAACAGCCATAAAACCTCCTCCATGACTTCCTAAAAGAGCTTTCCCGTTCACATTGAACATCACAAGCCCCCTCCTTCCACAAAGCTCCCAGCCTCTGGGACCCTGAGACCACAGCCACAATTCAAGGCTTAAATACGTGCCCCTTCCTGAGCAGGGCAGGGAAACTGCTTCACAGACCTACAAACCCTTCTCTACCTCTCCTCTTTCTTCTGCTTCTCCAAATTGCCTCTCCGGTTCCTATACCTGACAAAGCTCCAAGCAAGTGCTTTAGTGTCAGATGATGAAACCGCAAATGTTTCCATAACAGGCCCAACTGGCTTAAAAATATTTTGTGATTGCATTTTTTATTAATAGGTAGAAATGTTTTTCTTTTGCTTCTTCTCTTTTTTTTTTCAAAACTCTTTTTAAACAAATGCACTTCTTTACGGCACCACAATCTCACCACTTTACAGTATCGATAAACGCAGGCACACCTGTGCTATAAACTCTACTTTACATGAAGCAGGCCGTTCGTGTTTTATAGCCCATTTTTCACCCATTGTTGTGGAGTCATGTCATAGGTGCGCTGTAATGTGCTGGGAAGGTGGACGGCTTGAAGATCAGTTTAACAAAATGGTCTAATTTTGCCAACTTTAGTGCCAAAATCTGGATTGAAAAATGCAGGACTGGTACCCCAGGAGACACTCCGTATGATGTCACTTCCCTGAGAATGGCCAAGATAAACATCTATTTCCAGACCCCTTGCACTCACCACACGAATTCGACTTCATTTTCAATCCCCAAATTACAGTTCCTGTTTTCTAACAATTTTAATGTTAACCTGGTTGACATTTGAACTTTCCTGACTTTTTCTCAGACTCGAAGATTTTATTACATTGCTGGTGGAGGAGACGAAATTCCATTCCAAATCTAATGACACTTTTGGAGCCCGTGAGCCTGCAAACTTTTAAAAACAACGCAAGGCAGATTGAATGGCCCTGTCAGCAGGGAGTGGCAAGCACATAGATGGGTCCCACGGAGCTCTGCAAGGTGGGCCTGGAGACTCACTGCTTCCTAGCCGGGAGGGAAGTGGAACACTTTGTTTTCCCTTCTTAAATGGGAAGGTAGGTCAGTTTGCGCCAGTGTGAATCTGTGCACTTAGAACAAAGTTCTTTGAATAAATTGAGTGGTTATGGTAGGCCTATTCCCTTTGGCAATGCTCCCAGTATACACACTATTTTGTACCTGTTGCCTACGGACAAAATGATTTGAGCAGCTGCCGTGCACCAGCCTTCCCTGTGTACCACATTCCATGTGAACTCTGTGCTGAGTGGGGCTGTCACACCCATTCTACATGTATAGAGACTGAGGACTTCTTACCTAGGAAGTTGCATAGACATTGCATCTGACAGACCTACTGGCTCTTGCTTGCTAAGTGCTCACCTGCAATCTTGTAGTACCTGTCATGACACACAGACAGATTGCTTACATATCTTACAGATGGGATGGGTGTCACTGAGAGCAGTGAGTTATGGCAGAATGAAGATTCACAGGCCCTCTTGTTTAGTAGCCTGTTCAAGACATTCTACAATGCAGCAGACTGTGTTCTCCTGATCATAAGGGCAGGACCAAGTCAAGAGATGCTCACGCCTCCAAGTACTCACAGAAGACAGCATGTGATCCAGGAGACCTAGAGGAGAGCATGACAGTGGAGAGATCTCAGCCTGAGGCCACCAAGAGCTAGAGATTGA
>NC_048596.1:64740009-64927509 GCF_003668045.3 Cricetulus griseus
AATCCACCAAGGGCAGAGTATTGGAAACTACACACATGTGACAGCCAACACCTTCTCCCTCACAAAATGCCCCAATCATTTTGAAGATAATGCACCTGCAGATACCAGGGTACTTTGAGTCCCCAGACCTATTGTCAGTCTTTCTTCCTCTGGTGACCAACGGATGAGGCTTTAGGACAACTCTGCCTTTGTCCTGTGGATGATGCTGACAACACAGGCTCTACTCACCACCTTCTAAGATGTGGCTCCATACTTGAATATCCTCAGCTGGACAGTTGTTACACCTTGCCACAAAGCTCATTTCAGAGATAAAGAGTCTGTGCCAAAATAGAAAGACCTCTGGGGAATGCACCTAAGCTAACAAAGTAAATTTAGATCAAGTCCTACTTGCCAGTACACGAGGTCTCCAGGAACTAAGTATTCGGGGAGGGAACGAAGATGGATGCCACCTTTCATCATGCTTAGAGGGTGTTGTTGTCAAGAAGAACAGAGGGTGAGGCTGAGGGTGTCCCCTACTGGACCTGAGAATTGCAAACAAGCAGTAGGTTGTCTTGACTTCTTGGCTCTGGTGTTCTTCTTCTTCAGGACAAACATCAAAAATTAAATGAATACTCAGCTGTCATTCATGTAACTAACTTCAGAGCCATTAAGCAAAATAAATTTGTGACATACAGATTGTCTTAGTGAATGCAAACCAACAGCAGAGTTGACCCTGCTTCAGCAGTCAAAAGTCCTGCACTTGGAAAGGGGGCAGCAGTGAGACATTATCAGAAAGACCTGTTTTGCAGGATTCGCCTGGCTTTGTGGTGAGGACATTAATTAATGACCAAACAGAGACACATCTGCAAGCCCGGCAGATGGTAAGTCAGCTCAAGAGAACGTTACATCTGAATTGCAAAGAAGGCTGGCAGAGCCCTCTCCCACACAGTGCCCAAGGCTGCCAGTCTGCCCTCAAGAATGGCCACAGTCCCTCTGGCTTATTTCAAGTGGAATGGGCCGTGTGAACTGTCACTTCCGGGATCAAGGGCCCCAGATCTTTCCATTAGAGTCTGCAAAGGAGGAAAGGTCAGTGGATGACTCCGGGTGCTCTCAGTTCTCATCTCTGTTTAATTTTTAAACCTTTAGGAATGAAAGTTAAAGTTGGCCTCTAAGAACCTGGTTGGCTTTCCAATGCAAAACTCTAGGGTGTTGCTGCTAATGAGGTCAAGAAAACGTAGATAGGCCAGGGGCACAAAACACAAAGAACCCACCCAAGAGGCATTTGTGATTTTTGAACATCCAGCCCTCCACTGCCTCTCACAGCCAACAAGTCTCTGCCAAGATAGGGACCAGGTTGCCAGATGCAGAACATGCGAGCCTTGTCCTGGAAGATGACAATCTGGACAATGGGCAGTGCTCAGGTGATAGGCTACCATGTTTCTCAGCTAACATTGCAGGGACAGCTGAGTAGTGGCCAGTGTCTGCAGAATGTATGGCTCCTTGAGAGCCTGTGGCATAATCAGACTCTGGCTTTGAGTCAGAAAGGTTTCCTGAGTGTAAACAAACACCATGCAATCAAAAGAATGAGGGCCAACTGAGACAGATACTTTCTTTTACTCTCAAATAGAGAATAAATTTGTTACCACACTTATAAGTAACTGCTCTGCTTACTCTTTTAATGATTAATTATGCTAATTAGAAACCTGGCAACATTCACACTGGATTGCCACCTGCAAAGATATGGGAATCCAGGTCTGCTTATGAATAGTTCAGAGAGCTCAAGAGAAAAGCATTAATTGGACAATGCAAAAATGACAGACAGACATGCCTCGGGTGTTGGAATTCCTAAGACTTAGCTTTTCAGTAATTTTATGTTCATTTCTCTTCTATCTGAGCCAGATAGAGTCTTATTCGTTGGCTATACTTCTGTATTTGTCTCCAAATATTTATAATCCTTGAATTTTAGAAACTAAAACAGTGACAGTGTTGAAGAGCAATCATTTGGGTATGTGATCAATGGGTATAAGCCATGTATTAATAATTAAATTCATGGATCAGGTATTATGTGTGGCCCAGAGCAGCAGAGATGGGCATTGTTTTAAGCCTCAAAGCAACAATTTAAAGAAGAAAACAAAGAGAGGTGGAGAGAAAAGAGGAAAGGGAAGGAAAAGGAAAGGAGGAGATGGGAGGGGAGGGGAAGGGAGGGAAATGGAGAGGAGGGGAGGGGAGGGGAGAGCAGGGGAATGGAAGGGAAGGGTTAGAAGTGTCTGAAAGCTGCCAGAGGCAAGACTGTTGGCAATGGCTGCTGGAGCAGGCCACTAGCCTCACTGCCTATCTGACTGTATGGAAAACTTTTCTGTTTTCTTTTTTTATGAAGACAGAAAAATGAAAAGTATGTTTCAGAATGACATAGTCAGTGCTTATAGAAGTTGTACCATTGTTTACAGAAAGGCTTTCCCTGCACCCGACCTCTTTTCTCCCTTGCAGCCATGTGGAATCTCACTGTCATCTCCAAACTTGCTATTACTGATGAAGGAACACCAGCTGGAGCTCAAAAGCAAAGTAAAAGTTTCCAGTAGGCACCATTATACCTAGAACAGTATCTATTAATACTATCCTATCGAGTAATTAATTCAATAAGGCAGAAATAGCAGGGTTGCCTCCTGCAGGCCTAGGCTGGAATTGCTGCCTCTGGATGACCAGTTAGGCTATTCCATACTGCTGTCCCCACAAAACTGCAATACCCACTTACTTCAGGGAAAAAAAATACATCTTCTCAACTCACCCCATAACACTCAAGACCTTCATTGGGTTCTTGGACAGAGATCCACATCAGTTTGTGTGAGTTGGCTTCCTCTCATGGATAGCTTTAACTGTCAACACAATCTACAATCACTTGGGAGGAGAGTCTCAAGGAGAGATTTTTTTACGTTGGGTTGGTCTGTGGGCACGTCTATGGGGAGTTGTCTTAATTAAGTTCATTGATGTGGGTAGACATAGCCCACTGTGGGTGGCATCGTTCCATAGGCAAGTAGTGAACTGTATAAGAGGAAACAAATAAAGCTGATCACAGGTAAGCTAACAGGCCTGTTGTATACATTCATTTATTGGTTCATTTATCTGGACCACGGATGTGATGTCATTAGCTTCTTTGAGTTCCTGCCATTGTGACTTCTCTGCTATGATGGACTGTAGCCTGGAAGTGTAAGCCCAATAAACCTGTTTCCCCAAGGTGTTCCTTTATCACAGTATTTTATCACAACAGTGGAAATGGAAACAGGTTACTTTTCAATTCTAAAAATTCAATGGCAAAACTGGTATCCTCCTCTGCATTCAGATCCAGTGGCTCAAAGTGTAAGGATTATTATAAATTCTAACTCAGTTGGGTCACTGATATAAGCAATGTTTGTTGAGCAGCTGCAGTATATTTTATTTCAGCTGTATCATCTCTTTGAAGTCTCAAAATACCCCCCCAATTTTGATCTTAGCCACATTTCATGTGAAGCTTTTCTGTTAGAAATATTTAATTACTTAAAATTTTCTGCCAATCATCCTTTAGCCTTTGCCGTCTCTAAATTTCTTTTTACAAAAGAAAATATTGTGAACCATCTCAGTAATTCCAGAAAAGCATAAAGTGAAGCTATTTGTTAGAAAAATAATTGACAGATAATTTTTTGGAGGAGAGAAGTCACAGTGTAAAATAACATTTATCTTAAGTGAGTCTTCTTTAGGACAAGTTAGCACTAAAAGACAACCCATGTCAATCATGATGCTGTGATAACACACAGTAGTTAAGAAAGCAGTATCAGGCAGAAGACAGTCCTAATGCTGGGTTCTCTAGTCTCAGGGACACCATTAGATCTTGCCTACAAGATTGATATATAATAGGATATTAACAAACACTTTATGAATGAATAGACACTGGTCCCATGTCCCCATTCATGGTACTCTGCTGGAGGCTTTTTGTTGATTCATTGGCCTTCTCTCGCCTGCAAATATCAAGTGCCCAGGTATCATGGGTGAGTGACATTGCCAGTGGCCTCCATACTTTGTAGTTACACACCCATAAGCTGAATATTTTTTATTGGGACAGCTCTTGCCCAATAATGATGTCTCTTCCCATGAATTTGAAAGCTGTGAAATGTATTCCAACCTGACCCTAGCAGTGAAGGGAAGCCCATAAGATTCCAACCTGACTCCTTGCCAACACTGACCTTGCCCATTCTAGGCAGAAGTCTGGGCTGTTGCTTGATTACAAACTATCTCTAACATTGCAAACATCCATGCCTATTACCACTTTTGTACAAGAGATGAGACCCTTGACGGCACTTGTACTTAAAATAGTACCATGTCACTTTTATACTGTGCATCATTGCCTACAGAAGCCCAGACTCTTCTCCTTCCCAAGAAAGTCCAAAGCCATTTCAAGAGTTGGGATGAAAGGTGAGCTGATTGCATTTACATCGGATATTTTCTTCAAGAAAACTCTGGTTCCTGGAACTTTGAGTAACTGCAATGCTGTCTTATGGGTGTGTTTTTCACTTACAAAGCTCTGTCCTGTTTACTGCTGGGACCTTCCCCAGGAGAACACCATTCACACTTTTCACAACTGAGATCACTAGGATTTAGAGCTAGTAACTGGTAGGTCTGATGTCATTCAGCCAAGATGAGCAGGGCTGAAAGCTAAGCTGCTTCTGGTTGTCAGATTTCTGCAGCAGAAGGAAGGAGGAGAAGGAAGCCGCTCTATTTCTTGGTTGACAATGGCATCTCTCTCCTGGGAAGAACAGGGCATTTGGCTATAGACACCTCCCTCCCCAAAAAACAAAGAGCACATTAAGCCCACCTGGGCATGTTCCTTAGGCAGTTCCATTCTCATTAGAACTTCACCCAGGAATGGGACCTCTTGGAGTGTTATGGGCTCACTATAAGTCCCTTCTGCAGCATGAAGGTCGTCTCTTTACCACTTCCAACCCCTCCTGATATATTGTAAATCTCACTTCTTTTTTTTAAGTACACATTTTGTTTTTAATTCCAGAAGGAGGGAAGTGGCTAATAGGAACTCTTGCACTGAAAGTAACAAGTGAAAAAGGAATTTCTGATTTCCACATTGAGTTGAGGTTTTATCGAACAGGGGAAGTCAGCTACATGTGTGAGGAGGGCACTGATGAGCTAACATCATGAAAGGAGGCAAGCCCCTGCTATGTCTTGATCATGAGCTTCTAGGAGCAGGTGGGCACTACGAACTCCTAGCCTCATATTTTACATTAAAGAACATCCAGGACTCCCAGACTACAAATGAAGTGAATTTAATGGTCCAAGTTCGGTCTCCATGGAGAGCATGATAGTTACTTAAGTGCAACCTTTGGCAGGTTTTTGTTGATAATAGACTTAAAGGAACTCTCTTCTAGAGAAGGAGGCAGATCCACTGAAGGAACAAGGACAGCAAGCTGTTCACCTGTCCCAGCAGGTTTCTTCCATCATGTTGACATGGAGGTTCCTGATGAAAGCCTTCTTGCTCTACATTAAAAGGAGCTTATGGGGGGGGGGGGGCTTAGCTGCCACTGCATCCACCATGGGTCTTTGCTTAAAGACTTACAGAAGAGTACTTACAGTTCCCACCCGTGGCATTTGCAGCTCAGTGTACTTTATTGAATGTCGTCCAAAGTGCAAACACAGGGTTTATCTGGTGGCGTTTTAGTTGGGTAGTAAATGTTTGCCATGTACCAAGAATAAAAGGAAAGGGTGAGATTGTGACATAAAGAGAGGGCAAAGGAGAGGGAGAGGAGCAGAGATGTAAAGATGCAGAAGAAGGAGCAGGAGAGGTCCAAGTTCCCTGGGCCTTGGTCAATACCAAGCAGCTGCTTCAAGCTCACACCAGTGTTTGCCTCCTGTCTAGGTTCAGCTCTCTCAGCTCACCAATGTTCAGGACGGGCACATGTAGGCTTGCTGGGTTGCCTCAGCAGCCTGATCTTCCCTCCCTCTCAGGCTCCCCTAACTCAGAGAAAGACTCCAGGAAGAGTCTGAGAGTCTGCTCCTCACATTCACAGACAGACAGGGGATCCTGGGAAAAGAAAGTAACAAAGGCATGGGGGGAGGGGTAACTGAGAGCATCTTCATTTATAAACAAGATCCATTATTTGATGAAGTTATAATCTCTGGGTGGGCAGCACCACCAGGCATCTGGGAAATGCAAATTAAAAGCACAATGACACCTTGCTCTATAAGTACCAGGATGGCTGGCATAAAGTAGCAATGGCTCCAAATGCTAGACACCATCCAATAATGAGGCCGCTCATCCTCACGGGTGGAAATATAAAAAGACATAATAAATAGTGTCAGAATTTCTTCAAAACTGAATGTACAGTTGCTTTATCATCCAGCAACTCCACTTGTAGCACGACAAATAAAAGACCCAGTAACTGATAGCATGGCTAACTCAGTTGGTAGAGCATGAGACTCTTAATCTCAGGGTCATGTGTTTGTTCCCCACATTGGGTGCCAATTGTAGCATGATAAACAAAAGACCCAGTGAATGATATTGGGGTACAAGCTTCAAGCTGAAGATCAGAAAAGCAAAGCAGCCAGCCATTAGTTCTTACCTCTACCTCAGACTGAAAGGCAATCTTGGCTCCACCAAACCTCAGACTACAATCCCAGACTACTATGCTCTCCTCAACGTGGCTAGAGAATCCTGAGACCGACTACTGAAGATCCTGCTCCTATCTTTAATATCTCTCTAGTGCTGGGATTAAAGGTGTGAGCTCTGTTAGTCTTTTAGACTGATTCAATCTCATATAGCCCTGGGTGGCCTTGAACTCAGAGAGATCCATCTGCCTTTGTCCCCTGAGTCCTAGGATTAAAGGTGTGTACCACCACTGCCTGATCTCTATAGCTTGAGACTGACTTTGCTTTCTGAATCCTCAGGAAAGCTTTAATAAATCATAAAAAATAAATCATAAGTCACCATACCACAAGTGCTCATTTCCCCCAAAGGAGACAGAGATTTGGATTTGTGAAAAAATGTGCACAAGAACCTGAGATATCCTTCAACAAGAGAGTGGTCAAAGTGTGAAACAGAGAATACTATTCAGTGGCGGAGGAGAGGAATAAATTATTGACATAAGCAAACAGTTTGGATGGATCTCAAGGAACATGAGCTAAATGTGGAAAAAATATCTCAGCAAGTTACATCTGAGTGGCTTCATTTCTATAACATTCTAGAAATAATGAAGCCATAGAGATAAAGAGAGTGATGCTTGGCAGGGGTTAGAGATGGGGAGTGATTGCAGAAAGAAATCCAGAACCTTTCTGAGGCATCACTATGGTAGTGGTAAGGTGAATTCATACTTCTGGTGTGGTTTTCTAGACCTTCAGATGCACATGGTGTACTGAGCTTCATGGATAACATATGCAAGAAGGGCTTTCCCAAACGCACTTTTCTTTCAGGAGAGAAGAGATTAAAAACTCCCTTGTAAAAGTGCCTTCCATGGATTATGATATAAGAGACATCAGTGAGAGTCCTCGTAGGGAGATTTCTGTGCCTTGGTGACCATAATTCTGATCTTCAGGGCATGGGGCCATGATTCAATGGTCGATCACTTGCCTGGCATGCATAAGGCCCTAGGTTCCATTCCAGAAATGTAAAGCATAACAAATAAATAAATAATATTGATTTTCTGTACCTGAAGATGCAGTTTAGTCACAAGCAGTAGCCTGACATGAGGACCTGAGCTCTCTCCCCAGCACCAAAATGTAACTCATATAATTCTCATTTGTCTTGTGCCTTTCTTCCTGACTTGACACCTCTCTTTGTTCAAGCTGGTGATAAAGCCCTTAGGATTTGCTTCCCCTTGCAGTCTTCTTTTCCTTATAGGGATACTGTCAGATGCAGGAAAATGGATAGAGTTGTAGATCACTGTGTTAAGTGAAGAAAGCCAAATTCAGAGAGATAAGTGCCATGTGCTTCTTCTTTCTTTTTTCTATCTATCTTTCTTTTTTCCTTTCTTTCTTTCTTTCACATGATGGACCTAGACATGAAAGCTTGGAAAGAGGAAGAAATCCAGCAGGAGGGGGCAGAAGGCAGGAGAAAGACTGGGAGGATGGACATGATTAAAACACATCAAATACATGTATCAAAATGTAACAACGAAACATTATCATTTATAATTGATACATACTAATAAGGTACAACTTCTCTTGCAAAAATAAAAAAATCAGGCCCATGTCTGAGGAAGACACAGGTAAAGATTTGCCTCCTCTAAGGAGAGATATGAGACAAAGGTCACATGAGATCCCTGGACATTGTCACGCAATTACCTATGAATCTACCCTTAGCTACAACTAGCATGCATGGACAGTGAATGTGAAAGAAGGAGAGGGAAGAATGGAGAAATACAGATTGAGAGAAAGGGGAATTGAAGGAAGAACTGAAGATGAAGAAGATGGGAAAGGAGAGAGGGAAAGGGCGGGGAGAAAAGGAAAGGCAGGGGAGCAAAGGGGAGTGAAGGGGAGGGGAGGGCAGAGGAGGGCAGGTAAGGGAGGCAAGGAAAAGGAAGGGAGGGAAGAAAGTGAGGGGAAGGGGAAGGGAAGGCAATGGAAGGGATGGGAGGAAAAGGGAAGGGGAGAGAGGGAAGGGAAGGGAAGAAAATGAGGGGAAGGGGTGGGGAAAGGAAGGCAATGGAAAGGATTGGAGGGGAAGGGAAGGGAAGGGAAGGGAAGGGAAGGGAAGGGAGGGGAGGGGATGGAGGGGGGAGGGGAGGGGGAGGGGATGGGGGGATGGAGGGGAGGGAGGGAGGGAGGGGATGGAGGGGAGGGGACGGGGGGGGAGGGAGGGGAAGGGAAGGGAAGGGAAGCCCTGTTGACTGGAATAAACCATGTATACTGAGGTCTCTTTGTTTACAATATATCAATGACTTCACCTAATACATCTCTCTGTACGCTGTGTAATAATTATCAAAAGCATTTGTATAGTCACCAAAGCGGGCCATTTATAACTGGTGTGTGTTTGCTCAGTCAGCAATGGAGGCCACTGTCCCAGTTCCAATGCCCTCTGCCACATGTTTCAGGAGCTGAAAGGAGGCCGGGGACACAATGTACGAGGTATCTGCCATCTGCCACCTGTGCTTCACTGCTAATACGAGTTCAGGAGCAAATATGTTCCAGTTGGTGGCAGAAATCTGAAAAATGTAAAATTAAGGAGAAAAAGGTCTTGATCTGCTTGCTGACTGTAGAAAATACTTGTGTCCTAAACTCAATCTCAAAAACAGCAAACTCTGGGATAGTGAAATGGCTCAGTGAAAAAAGGAGCTTGAGGCCAACTGACAATTTAACTTGAATCCCTCGAAGATGCTAGTAGGAGAAAATAGATTGCCATAAGTTGTCCTCTGACCTTGAGGTGTGTGCCATGGCATACACATATACAAGAATGATATATAGGTAGGTGAATAGATAAATAGATAGATAGATAGATAGATAGATAGATAGATAGATAGATAGATAGATAGATAGATAATAGGTAGATATACAGACAAGAAAATACGAAACAAATTTAAAGGGACTCAATGCTACACTTTATAAACCACAACCCTATAAAACTTTGGTTACTTTGGAGCAAAGTAGATGCCTCTGTGTGAACCTGTGTCCACTTCAGTTGGTGATGTCTACAAAATTAAAACAAATTATACAGACCATACTGTAGATGCTGGGTGTGGAGGTATAGGTCTACAATCCAAGCACTTGGGAGGTAGAGGCAGGAGGATCAGCTTCAAAGTCATCTTTGACTACATAAAAATGTTGAGGTCAGTATGGTTTACATGAGACTGTCTCACACACAAAGAAAGTCAGAATACACAAGTGTGTTTAAATACGCAGATTATTGACCTCTTTTGTTTTTAATTTACTCAATTCTACTCTGAATTTAAATTTCCCAAGACCCAATATGCTCCTGTTAGCATATTAAATATTGAGTCTGAAGATTCTCCTGGAAGTCAAATGTGCTGTTTATAAAAGTACTTTGTAAACCCTAAAGCCTGTGAGTCCAGATGTGAGGGATTCTGCCGCAGCCACTCCTGGAGAGCTGAGAAGGTACTAAAGGGCAGCATTTTCAAGCGCCTCTGAGCCTTGCCAGTTTTTGGTCTGAGAAGACAGGCGTCCTGGGGATCGGCTGATGGCCCAGCCCTGAGTCTCTAGCAGGATACATCAGAGCACCTGGCTCAGCCACCAGCTGGTGTTTTCTCTAGACTCTAAGTTCTGACCTTGTTATCAACCCCAGATAGATCACAGCTTCTGGCCTGCTTAGGGCATATACTAAGCCTTTCCCATAGACATTGTCCTTGTTGAGTTTGTTTAGAGAGAGTTATAGTTAATATGTCAGTGCCACCTCATGTGCAGTTTCCACTATTCCAGAGGGAGTTAAGGTCAAGTGCAGGATGCCTGCCAAGTACAGACATCTGAAGTGCAGGCTGCATCACAGCAGGTCCGGGAGATGGGTTCTCCTCAGATTCCAAGCAAAGACTCTTAGGAAGGCGGGCTCCACATCATAGGACCAGTAAACACAAAGCCAAAAGCAGCCACTACGCCCTCCAGAGCAACACAGGGACAGGCCTTCAGCAAAGAGTGACAAATAGGCTGGCTTTCACTTCTCCATTGAGCATAATGAGCACATTTTGAGAACACAAAACAGTCCCAGCAAGCACACACTGCACAAATGCTGAACTGTAGGTTTCTGAACAAGCATAAGGAGGGCCTCTACTGTCTCTCTTTCTTCCCATACTTTCCATTGCTGGAAGTAAGGATACAGAGGTTCAGTCCATGTCCCCATCAACCCAAGGAATTTGCTGTCCTCAGCTCAAGCCAAACCAGAATTTATGGCTTCAACACAGAATAGAATTTCAGAACTAGCCAGTAAGAAGCAGAGTTAGAATTTTATTTAAAAGATTTTAATATAGACTTTGAGCATAAGAGACACGGGGCCTAGGCAGGTACTTAGGGAAAGGAAGCAAGATACATTCAAGAGAGCGCATGCGTGTTTGCTTCTCTCAGATAGAGTCATAGAAAGTAAGACATACCCAAGTATAGGGACTGGCTCTTCAAGAGAGAGTTTATTGTCTTAGTAATGACCATATAGATCAGTAGTTTTCAACCTTCCTAATGCTGTGACCCTTTAATAAAGTTCCTCATGTGACCTCCCAACCATAAGATTATTTTCATTGCTACTTCATAACTGTATTTTTGGTACTGCTATGAATCATAATGTAAGTATTTTTGAAGATAGAGGTTTGACAAAGGGGTCCAAACCTACAGGTTATGAACCATTGATATAGACCATTTTGTTGGCTCTCAAATTACATCTGAAAAGGTTTCTAGGAAACTCTCCCTTCCTCCCCCTCAATAAGTGAAATTATGGGGTGGTTCTAGAGGTAACTTGGATGAAATGATAATTTTATCAAATAAAACCAAGGTCACATGGGATGTTCTTCGTAAATAGGGTCTCTGGTGAGATTTCTAGAAAACTGCAGGTTTATAGCTGGCAAGGGAGAAAGCCATCAGCAGGTAGTTGTTACAGTGGTAGGGCCTCACTGCTTTATCAGCATAGACATCGAAGATTCCTAGACCAGGGGCTGCTGTCCCCTCTCATGCTCCCAAGATTTCCCGTGTCTTTCTATCCTGCCTCAAAATGATGTCATGGTAGAACCTCACCAATATATCATAAATGAATCTGGTGACACACTGGTCATGGAGAAAGAAAAGGGAAATGCAGGGGTGTGAGGAAAAATGTAGTCACACACTCAGGAGGAAAGTGAAGCCCAATGAAACAAGAGGCCACAGATGTGTGAGGAGTTGATGGGTGTATTTTAGTTCCACAAAGGAAGCACCACCCTGGACAGAGAAGGGCATCTTCATAGCTGAAACCCACGGGCTATCCCAAGCCCCTAAAGCTGGGCATGCTGTAGCTAATCACCATATGTTGTTCCATGTAAGGTTCACACTGAGAGAGCCCTTTTCTGCTTTGATGACCCCAGGCTGTTCAACATTCATATTTTTTTGGGAAATGAGTATATCTTTTTTTCTGCCTGTGGTCCCATCTGAATAATAGCCATTAATAGCACCAAAAGGTTACAGAGGTTTTCTTTGGAAACAGACATGAAATTCCCTGGCTCTTTGCCATGTAAAATGAATATAGGACTGGGGGTGCATGGGATAAACACACGCCCTTAAGCACTTTTTGTACTATGGTATTTCCTTACAGTAGACTAAATTCAAGAAGAAGGAAGCAATGCTGTGTGTGTGTGTGTGTGTGTGTGTGTGTGTGTGTGTGTTCATCCGTATGTAATGAAAAGCTTCCATTTGAAGAGAAATTTGTGAAACGTGTTCCCTCCTGGGTTCTAGTCAAGACCAAGACACTGCGAGACTATGAGATGTGGGCACTCACATGGTGACTCCAATGAAAAGACAGAAAGCAGGGCAGGTCTCTCATCCCAGCATCTATGCTTCAGCTGCCTTGCAGGACTGAGGATCCTCTGTGAATGAGCTTACACCTTGCAGGTGCACCTCCCGCCGCTGGCAGCCATGTGTCCTCATTCCAGGGAACCCCAAAGAGCAGCCAGCTGCAGGAGGCACCCTCTTGACATTCACCCTTGATCTGTTTTCCAAACTTCACAACAAAACTTCAAGAAAAAAACTATTAGCAGCAAATTAGATATTCAGGTGGAAGCCTAGAATTATTTTTCAGGACAGAGGGCTCAATTTCCTGCTCTCAGGTGTATGATTAAAATCAATTAAATCACTCTTCCAATGTCAGCCGCAAGATTCTCCTGACAAAAGAAATTATGCGGGGGAAGTGTTCTCTCCCACTTCAGCCCCTTCTCAGCCTCGCTCTCACACAGGAGATCACAATGCTTAGCTCGGGGATTGCTGGGATATTTTCCATAAGAACAGGAACAATCCTGGGACCCCTAGGTAAGCAGTTGAGGAGGTCTCAGGTGGCCAGATTTGATGGCCTCTGCACATGGAAATAGACTCACAACTGAAGGATGGAAGCACTACAAGGGGAAATTCGGGGGTTGGGGGAGCTGAGCCAGACTTCTTTACATAAATTAATGTTTTCTTGGCAGGGATATGAACAAGCCCTTCGAATTCGGGATGTAACCTCTGCATGTCTCTTTTTACACATAAGACAATCCTCCTCACTTCTTTTCCTACTGAGAAAGCCCTGTCTTACCAGCCCCGGAGGACAATGGTGGATTTGAAACCAATGGCTGTGCATGCTGATACCTGTTCATCCTTTCAGGAGGCTTTGTATGGCTAGCACCACATAGCCAGGCCAGGAGCTCTTTCTTTGCAAGGAAAAAAACAGAAAGCAGAACATGCCGAGGAGATCAATAGCTGAGGGACAAAGAGGTGTTCAGATGTGGCTCCCTGCTCCCTTCAGCAAACTATTTACCTCTTAATTTGTTAAAAGCATATGGTCTTAGGTGTCACTTTTGCCTGCGAGACATTTGTCAATATTATATGGTCATTTGCTTTGACTTGGTTTTCCCTCATTGATGGCTGAACAAATGTTTGCTTCATTCTGGGGGTTTCCCTGTCTCCCTGGCCACCACCTTCATCTGCTTCCTGCCCTACACACGTGACTGCTCTGGTCACCTCCAGCAGGGGATAAGGAGAGCCCCTGAGCCCTAAAACATGTTCCCTTTGGTGTTCTTAGCCAGTTCTGTGAAATTCGAGCACCCCACCCTAAGTCTGAATTTAGCCCTTCTTCATACCAGGGAGACTGTGGTAATACCACACCTGTCTTCATCAGCCTGGATAGATCTTTACCTAGGGATCCTCCAGAATTTACAGTGCTCCCTACTGGCTCCTGCTCCCTGCCAATCTCACCAGGTAGCTGGCAATACCCCCTCCCCCAGCCATCTCCACACATCCCATGGGATTTCCTCTGTTCTCTGCTGAGAACTCCTGGACTTCAATTCAAGGAGACATCAATATTGTAGAGTTGTGGATGAAGAAACTTATTCTAGTGTCAGCTTGGGTGTACCCCCACCTCTAAATTTACTGACTTCTTTATTTAATCTCCTTTTAGCTCTTTCTGTTTATCTCACCACATCCTGCATGCCTACCTACAAGGGCAACATGGAATTCACAAATCTGAATTCAGGGCTCACTGTGGGATGGCTTCCTACCAGTGCTACTGGAACTGGACACCCCACCCTCCTTCATACCCTCCCAGGCAGCAGGCAGATGTGCACCCCCACCTTTTCTGTGAGAAACAGTGTAGAGTTCTCCTGTGCTCCTCTTGGCTGGTTGCCTTCTTCAGGACAGGGAGCTTTGCAGTATTAACAATGCCAGGCACCTAGTTAATGCTATACAAGATTCCTCTTAAGGAAAATGAATGAATAAAAAATACATTTCTTGACATTTCTAAGCCTTAAACTGGAAATAATAAGCAAATGTCCTACAGATGTCTTCACATGAGGTCGGAATGTTGTAAGAACATCTGCTGTGGCCGATCCCAGGGCCCATGAGAACTGAGGGTCAGATTTGGGTCCTTCTTCAGTACTATAGCTAGTGATTATGAGTTGAGATTCCTTCTTGTAGGGGAGGTTAAGTTCTTTATATCTCATTAGGCAGAAGATGAGGGACTGAAGTTGGGTACCAACGATGACCACTTCCAACACACAGTCCTTTAAACTTCCTCCAAAATTTGCCTCTAATCCATGCACTTGGGCTGCTGCTACTGGATGAAGCCCTGCTCATCTTCACTGAGTCCCAACAAGAACCCCAGCCTGCTCCCTGACTACCAATTCACCTTGAGAAGCCCCCTTTTTTTCTGCTTCACTCCCCAAGTGGTTCTTGGTTAAGATACTCACTCTGGTTCCCAATGCCATTTGGTCATCAGCGTATCTGAGCATCTTTCTTATGGTGTATTTGTGTCGATTCTAATGTGGGTGTCTCTGTCTTCATGAGGCACATCTTTCCATCTGTAGTTTTGTGGATTACAAGATGTGTTTTGAAAGGGCTCTTCACAGATATAACCAACTCACTGGTGAAGCCCTTGCCAGCCTCCCAGATAAGAGGTTCTGCTTGGGATTTGATCGGTGCTTAGGTTAAACACTTCTTGGTAACCTCTCAGAAGTCAAAACACCAGAGGTTTGGGTTTTTTAAAAATATTTTGTGAAGTTGTTTCTTTTACTCTTTTTATATTGGGCTTTTGCCATTGGCTAAGTATCTAGAACATCTTCAGATGCTTCGGCATAGGAAGATTTCCTATATAAAGCTTTCATAGTTTGATACTGTGTATGTATATGTACGTGTCAACATTAGTAACTAGATGTAAAAGATAGATCCACTAAAGGAACTATCCTTGAAGACTTGGGGACTGAAAACACCTTGGTCTTTTTTTTTTTTTTTTTTTTGAATTGTGTCTTTGTGCTGAGAGTTCCTGTGCATTTCCCCCTTTACCTGATGTCCCACTTTTTCACACCTGGATAATGATTTATCCTTAGTCAATTTTACCCTTCTCTTCCAATTACTCTTCAACCTTCTCTGACTCTTATAAGTCTGTTCTTTTCCCTTCTGCAGTGTGTGTTTTGGGAAACTTTCTTTAGTGTCTTATTCCCCCAGATGACTTCCACCTAAGAGGTTACTTCCATCAAGGAGCACAAGAACATCTACTCAATAAGGCTAGTTTAAGAATAATAACTGTGAATGAAGGAAGGCAGAGGAATACTCTATGCTATGTGATTCCTCTCTGGGACATGGAGCAGAAGGCATACTGTCTATAGATAGGGTTAGTAGGGACAGAGAGGGATCTTTAGGGGTACCTGAAACTGAAGGGGTGGTACATACATTCATTACCTTGATGGTGACATCAATACACAGAAAGTTTAGCAAATGTCACTAGGGACAGCAGATAGAACTGGGGATTCGCCATGTCCCCAGGCTGGGCTTGCATTCTTAGCTCTAGGCTTTTGTACTTTTTGACATAAAAAACCCCCTGAGACTGTCCTGCTGTCTCAGTTCCACGGCATAACACCAAGTATGGCTGCAGGTCTGTTGCTTTTCTCATCCTCCTCTCATCCATGGCTCATGCAGGAGCTACTTTATTTCACCCTTAACACTTATTCGTGCTCTACAGTTGCTCCATGTTAAAAACAAACAAACTTAATATCAGCATAAAACACATAGCTCTCACCTCAAAGCGAATAAGTGATAGTTTCTTCTGGAGACATATTTTAATGATCATAGCTTTAAAACACAGTTTTAAGTTGCCCCCAAATTCCATATTCCCCCAAAGTAACAATTTAATGATGACTTTTGTTTTAAATTTCATATTTACTTATTTATTGTCTCTCACAGTCTGGGCTTGTTTTAATTTCACTGTGAAGTTGAGGCTGACCTTGAGGTCCTTGTTGTCCTAACTCTGTCTCCTGATTGCAGAAACCACATGTTTCTGCTTGCATACCCACCTGCCTCATTTCACATTTCATATTTCTTGCTAAGTTTATTTAAATTTTTACCTTTTTCTCCATTTTTTTATTTGAATTAGAAACAAGATTGTTTTACGCAGTTCCCTCTCCCTTCCCTCCTCCCTTACCCCCCAACTATCACCCTACCTATCCCATACCCTTTCTATTCCCCAGGGAGGATGAGGCTTTCCATAAGGGTCTTAAGAGTCTGTCATATCCTTTGGGATAGGGCCTAGGCCCACCCCTGTGTGTCTAGGCTCAGGGAGTATCCCTCTATGTGGAATGGGTTCCCAAAATCCATTCCTATGCTAGGTATAAGTACTGATCTACTACAAGAGGCCCCATAGATTTTCTTAATCATAAATTAAAACATTTATATATCTTGGTGGGAATATCAAACAGGCTACTGAAAAACAAGGAAATATAAGATACATGCTATTGGTGCTATCGATAGCTTTGGAGTTGATGGAAGCTAGGGGTGTGTCCATACATCTCAAAAACACAGGATGAGCAACAAATGGCTATTCAAAGGAGGCCATGATGAACTGCAATAATTTCCATCTGGACCTGCAGCACTCCAACCTCTCCATAAACACTGGACTTCTCATCAGCCACTCAGCCATTGTAGGATGTTCCATATAGGCATGATTTCTTACCTGAGCTTCAGTTCACTGTAAGAGAAAATCTTACCTGGGTTTGATACCTTAGGTGATGATCTCAAGCGCCACTGATCTTGTTTTCTGTGACAGTCTCTCACTAGCCTGGAACCAACCAATCAGGCTAGAGTGACTGGCCAGAGAGTGCCAAGGACCCTCCTGTTTCTGGTGTTTGGAGTGACAAGTGTACCAACATACATGGCTGTTTAATTGAGTGTTCAAGGTCTCATGTTTGCACAAAAACCACTTTGCCACCTGAGTTGCTTTACTAGCTCCAGAGCAACTAAATGTTTGTGTGTGAGCACCTGTGCATGGACTTGGAGTGACCTTTGTGCCTCCTCCTGTCAAGGGGTTATGCCTCCCGAATCTTGGTCTATGGCAAAGTCTATAACTTCCTCAAGTTTTAAATTTCAGTAATGAAGATGGATGTCACAATACCATTCATGTAACTGATAGGAATGCATCCAATTTCTCATATTCTTGACAGACTGACGGATTTAAGCTTGTTTCAAGTGTTGAGTGATGCTTCAGTCATGCCCAATAGAGATGGCACTGGGATTAGATGTGGGATTTTTTTGAAGGAAATTCTTTAAACATCTAGATTAAAAGTAAATAAATTAATGAATTTTGTTCTCCTTTGGCCTGTTCATCTGACAAGTGACACAAAGAGAATCTGTAACAAAAATAAAACTCACTAGGATATTAATACTAGTCTATTTATATGGGTAGCGGGGTTTCAGTCCTCTCTGTGAGTATACTAACATTTTATTAGTTTAACTTAATTTTGTCTTACAATTTTGATAGCTAGAATCAAAGGCAAAAGTTGTCAGTAGGGTTCTGTGTGTGTGTGTGTGTGTGTGTGTGTGTGTGTGTGTGTGTGTGTGTGTGTGTTGGATAGAATTTATGGACGCATGTATGTCTATAAAGGTGAGGGTATATTGTATGTGGTATGGGGGTGTAGTGAGGTATGAGTGTCATAAATGGCTGTGTATGTAAGTGTATATACACTTATATATATACATGTGGGGGTCAGATGTATAATGTGTATACGTATACAGTACTTTGTGGTGGATGGGTGTGGCATGGTGTGTATGCATGTGTGTGTACATTTTAGGATTTGGGTATTATGGTTTATTGTCTTATGAAGAGGATCTAGAAGTTACCTAAGATGTGAAATATTTTATGTGGCAACAGTAGAGATGATAGTACCTCCATGGCCTCCAACATCTGGCACAGGCCATACCCAGTGATAGGGGCTGAAAGAGCAGAAGAGGGCCCTGAAGACAAGAAGTTCTCGGTTGTGGGGAGCATGTCAGGGCTTCAGGAAAGGCTAGGATATCTGCCGTGGGAACAAGGGAGAGGATTTTACTAACTGGTGGGAGTTGTCCCATTCTGAGCCTGAACCTAAGATGGGACTTTCCTCCAAACCTGTACCAAGTTGTCCTGGTCCAAGCATGGGAGAGGATCATAGCGACCATGGGTATCTCACTACCCTGTCACTTCCTGGCTTGTCACTAACTCCAGTTATTTCACGGAATGTGGCAGTGCCTCCTGTTGTCTGTGTGCTTCATTTAACCCACACAGCAACTTTTCATCTTCTCTCCTTATTTTTTGTTGCCCCACGTAGGATTTGGATAGTTTTATGAGGTTGCTTTCCAGATGTGCCTTGCAGCATGCTTTTGCCCAATCAGTTTTACCCTTTTGTTTCAGAATTCTTAATCTCTATTCCTATTTTCTTCACTGTTTTTTGGGTTTGATTGTGCTCTTTTAGAGGCACATTAATGTGCCCAGAGATGTACAGATGTTAGCCCTTAGCCACACCGACTCCTAATTGTGACCTTTTCCTGAAGTAACCTTTCCAGGGTAGAGCCACCACAGCGTGGAATTCTTCCATTTTCAACCCTGAGGTCACAGATTCTAGAGACTGGCTGTATCTCTCTTTGTTATTGCATGAGCTACTCTTCTCTTTGCTGCAGCAGAATAACTGGTAGAAAAAAAACTTCTAGAAGGTTCATTTTGACACAGGGGTTCAGGAGACACTATCCATTGTGGCCAGAAGGTACGGTGGCTTAAGCAGGTTGGCACCTAGAAGTGGCAAACTTTCAGCTGTTTTTTTTTTTTTCCTATGGCATCAACCAGGAAGCAGAGAGTATAAGAACAAAGAAGCAGGGTGTCCTTCAAGGCCAACTCTTGGAGGCAAAGTCATCCATCTAAATATAATGCTCTAAAGATTCCAGAAACTCTTGAACAGCATAACCTGCTAGGGATTGAATGTTCAAACACATGAGCCTGTGGGGGTGCGGGGGACATTTCACATATAAACACACAGACACAGAGACACAGACACAGACTCTCTCTCTCTCTCTCTCTCTCTCTCTCTCTCTCTCTCTCTCTCTCTCTCTCTCTCACACACACACACACACACACACACATGCACTTATAACCACAAACAATAAGTAGATTTTGGTTTTGAAGTATGAATAAATGGCAAAATCTACTGAAGATTCTTTTACAACTTGGCCTTCAGCATTATGATGTCAAGGTTTGAACAAGTGATATATATATATATATATATATATATATATATATATCTTAGATAACTGTACAGTGTTAATATTCTATTGAAAGTATTAAAGTGAGTTCTGATTTTTAGTACAGGAGAAGAGTCATCTAATTAGCATCTTACTTATAACAATGCCTTCCTTCCCACCGGGATATTCACTGCAATCAGGATTTCTGGACATAGAACCAAGCCCACCCTCAGCCCTCCTGAGTGCAGTGTTGTCAACATGCCCACTGTCCAGCCTGGTCCTCAGGACTGGGAGTTCAGCAGAGAACATAGACAAGAAGTCTGTTGCTCTCTCCCAGAGCCTCCTCATCCTCGGGCAGATGTACCTTCTGTCTTCATCTGTGATTATCCTTCATCAGGCAGTGCAAAGCATGGTAAAGGAAAATCACATGGATGCAGGTGACATCTGCCGGATACCACTGGGAAGTTTAGCATCCTGGGAAAGTTCTCAGAAAAACATCCAGGAAAGTGAAGTCTCCGGAAGACCCTGAAGGCTCTGAAGCCTGGGAGAATTTAAGCTTCCAGGGAAAGAGGCAGGAAGTGGTCCCAGGCAGGAAATGGGAACAGGTCAGGGGACATCTTAACCATGGTGAGAACTTTTTACTTTCCCCCAAGGGTGACTGGAAATGTTGGAGGCTTTTAACCAGAGATATGAGCTACACCATATATAGACCTTCGCGGTACTGTGGGGATGGATGGAAAAAGTGAGTCACAGGGGAATCCAGCTTGTTCTGGAGAGAGATGGTCATGGGTCAGTTGCTGTGGCAATGGCAGAAGTTGTCTGTAGGAGCTTGTCCAGTTTGGTGACATGGAGGAAACAGAACCCACAGGAGCCTGAAGATCCACATGGACATGAGGCACCAGCATTCTGTTTCAAGTTAAGACCACCAGAGAACAGTGAACACACAAAAACAGTCTTAAAGCCAGAAAGACAGTCTGTATTGCTGGATAGCAGCTGCACCAGGGGACTTGTCCAAATCATGCAGCCCGAGCTCCACCATTCTTTGTTTTTTATGCACAAATTCACATCCTGATTGCCACACTTCAGCTAGTAAGAACAATGAGAAGAAGCAAAACCACAGAAGCCAAACAATAAGAGCTAGTATATTTAGGAACTTTCCTGGATCCTGGAACTATGGATTAGGTCCTTGATGCATTGGGTCTTTGTTCCCATTTTGGCAGGTGTTGGGGCCTATGTGTTGAGTTTTAATGTTGGAATGGTACATTCAAGGTGGCGTCAGTTGTGCTAAGGTTAGGGTTACACTTCCCACTGGTTCTATGGGCATGAGTCAAATCATGGACTCATCATTGCGCAGGAGGTTTATATCTCCCTTCAGTATTAACAATTTAACACTTTGCACTGTTTTACATAGTTAAGTAGACAGTTGAGCATGCGCACTCATATAGTAGTGGCAAGAGCAAAGGGATTAATGTCCTAGCCATGGCTGTAAGTAGAATAGTCAACCAGGGGGACCAGGAGAACAAAGACTGGTACTAGTTGTTAGGTTCTTGACATCTTACTCTCTCCTGAAGGTTATTTCTGACCATGTTAAACTTTCTCTAATTATCCCTGACTGGTTGGCATAGAAACAACAAGTTTCTCCCAATACCATACAGAAACCTCGTTGTTTGATAAAGAAGATTGCCCAATTGTCTTCTATTAGGAAATAAAAAACCTCAGCTAAGGAGTCTATCTAGGCTCTCAGATGGGAAACAGAATTTTCCAGATGGCCCAGGTCTATTCTACTTGAGTACTAACTCCCTTAAAGTTTTTATATTCACTGTAGGGTTGGGGGGGGCTACCATACCTGCCCCACCAATAGAGGAATAAGAATAAGGATAGCTCACCATTCACATAGATGCCCAGAATCTAGATTTAAGTGGGCCCTGACCTCTTCTCCATCATAAACACCTGAGGTATGACATACATGAGGACTCAAAGGAGTGGGGTCTCCTTCAATGCAAACAATTCAGAGAAAGTACACTTGGTTAAGTTGTTAGTGCAAGCAAACCTGGCAATCTTTGGGGCCTGGAAATACATCCAATACTCATTTTGTGGTTAATATACTATGCCTGGCTATAGGAATCTGCACAAGAGGAGCAATCTAGGAGAATTTTGGAAGCATTAAGCAGGCACCCTTCTCCTGGAGGTCCCCCAGGGTGAGCTTACGTTGGTCCCATTTACAGTTGTTAGGGTTAGAAATAGAGCTTATTGTTTGATTAGTTCCAATCATAATATAATATGGGGGCTTGGGGACCAGGCATAGCTAGCAGTCCTGACCTATATCTGGTTGAAAATAGTTAAGAAACTACTACTCCTTCTAGCATCCCAAACACTGAGGGGCTGGTTTCTGCAGCTTCTTTGACCTTTACCCCTTGGGTTAGTGAGGGGGTTCCTGTGAAATTTGGATGTTCAGGGCTTACTGACTTAGGGGGCTCAGATCCCAACATTGGGCTATTTCAGGCCCGTGAGCCAGATGACACTAGGTGCTGGATTATTTTGGATAGTAAATTTGCTCCCTGGCTTTGGACCACTGATGCACATAACCTGACTTGCCAGATTCTACTGGTTCCCAATAATGACCTTTAATTTCCTCCCAGGTCCTAACATTTATGGATATGGATTGCATTGCCAGGGGCTGCAGGTAGGTTATGATGGTCCCCTTTTTAGGAACATGATACCCCAAAGAAGACTTGTTTGCAACCCTACCAAGGAGCACAATGGTATTCATCTGGTTCTTGGCAGCTTTGGGAGCCACCAGCAGGGCTGATATAGTACTGGATAGATGGGAGCTCCTTCTCTTCATTGGTGAACCTGCAGCCCCAGAGGTGAGCTCCTCTCCAAGTACAAGTAATCCATCCCCTCTAGCCTCTGGATATAATATTTTATAGAAATCTATCTAGAAGGGAGGTTGTGTCTCAGTAAATAGACTCGCTATGAACTCCTTAGTTCAGGTTTTTCTTAATTCCCAGACCCAAGGTCCTGGCTCACAGGGTTTTGGGACCTTTCCCAATAGGAGACAAAGTAGACAAAATAGGACAATCATAATCATAGAATCCATGTCAGTGTTATATTTAGGGGATCAGAGGGTCTGATGACAACCCATATGTCACTGGATTCAGATGTGTGTAGTGGATCCCTGGGGTGATACTTGTGACCTTCACTGATGTGTGAGAGGTGAGGACCACAGGGTATGGACCTTTCCCATGTTGGCTCAAGATTCCAGGTCAGGGATCCTCTTTATATGTACAAGATCACAGGGTTGTAACTTGTGGGCAGGGTCAGACATTGGCAAGGGCATAGCCTCTCAAGCCATCTGAAGAGTAGTCCTCTGTGTCTGTCATGAACTTGAGGAGAGAGTGGTTAGTAATTTCTGTCTTATGAACATCTCTGAGCTTAGAAAAGAACAGGGGAGAGAGGGGAAGGTCTTCTAAACAAAATTTCGTATGTGGTGAAACCGTCTCAGTATGGGGTACATCTGGCCCTTAGGAGAGCAAAAGGTAGGCATCCCTCCCAATTTTTGCCAGTCTCAAGGACAGATTCAGTTAATGTCCCCTTTAAGGTCCTAGTTATCCCTTCTATCTGCCCTGAGCTCTGTGGCCTAATGGCACATTGTAGCTCCCAATCAACATTTAGGAACTTTTTTAGACCTGGGGAAACTTTGGCTAGGAAGACCAGACCATTGTCAGACCCCAGAGAAAGGGTCAACTCAAACTAACTCTTGGGGGAGTCTCTTGGTGACTACTGAAGCTATCTATCTCTGTTCAGGTGGGACAGGCTTCCACCTATACAGAAAAGGTGACTATGAAAACTAATAAATACTAATGATACCATGGGTTTTATTTCCATAAAGTTTACATCCCAATGTTCTCCAGGGGGAGCTTTCTTGAGACAGGACTTTTCTTCCTCCTTTGGGGTTCACATGTGCACAAATGGTACATTGGACACAATGTCTTTGACAATATTGTCCAATTGAAGACTGTGATACATGAGACTGAATAATTCAGAAATTTTGGATGCCCCAGATGGATGGCCTGGTGGAGTTTGGTGACCATTTGTCTCTGATAGCAACTGGAGTACAGGTCTCCTGTTCAGCAAAACCATCATCCGTTTGCCTCCTATTAGGCATCTTACCCTTTTGCCATTTGATTTACTCCCATATGTAGAATGGATGTGGAAGCAATTCAGATTCAGGCATGGTAGCCAAGACCTGGAGAGGTGCCACTGGTTCTAAGGCTGCCTTCCCGGTAGCCAAGTCCTGTTCCCTTGGGCCTCAGGGGAGTCCCCTTTGTGATGCTAGCTGCAGTGGACAATGGCTACCTCTTTTGGCAGCCATATAGTCTCTAGTAGGGCCAGAATTCCTTCTTTGTTTTTTATTTCCTTTCTGGATGATATGACAAGCCCCCTCTACCTATAGAGGGCCCCATGGATATGGACTGTGACAAATGTACACTGACTGACTGTGTATATGGTAATCCCTCTGCCCATCCCCCCAGTGAAATGCCTGAGTTAATGCCAGCAGCTTGGCTGTTTGTTCTGAAGTCTCTAGGCTGAAGAATGAAGCCCATACTGTTTTGTCCAAGGTGGCAACTGTGGCCTTCGTATATCAATTCCATCTTGAAAAAAACTGCTCCTGTCAGTGTACAGTACCTCTTTCACTTTGTGTAGCAGGGCATTTGTTAGGTCAGTTCAAGTTATTTGTACTGCATCAGTCACTTCCAGGCAATCATGGAAGAGCTCTGCTGGGTTATCATTTAGCAGCAGGCTTGCTTGTTTGATGGCTGAATTTTTACAAAATCAGATAGTGGGCTGGTCCAGGAAAAGTGTTAGAAAAATGTATTATCCAAGTGTTTGGACATACACCTCTCTAGGGACACCTTCAGGGGGACCTCTACAGAGTGCTGTATAGTTAGGCAGTTCCTGGCCTAAAGTCAATTTGCCAACTTCTTTTACTAGCATGACTTCAGTGTCATTTGCCCACAAACAAGCTTGCCAACTGGCAGAAATAGGATCAAGTCTTTTGGATAGGTAGGCCACTGGCCTCTTTTAGGATCCCAGTGTCTTTTGCAGTACTCTGGGCCTAACTAATTTACAAGCAGGAGGATTTAGAGACATCTAAGAAGGCTTGAGGTAGTGCAGAGACAAGGGCTGTCTTCAAGGCCTCAAAAGCTCTCTCTTCAAAGTTAGTCCATTGTAACAGCTGGCTGCGCTGTTACCAGTATAAAAGGGCTTAGCCAGCTCCATAAACCTGGGTATCCATAAACAGTAACACCTGACCACCTCCAGAAATCCCAATACTTGTACCTTTGTCTCAGGTAAGAGGATCTGTAGGATCATGGAGATTTAGCTCAGGGACAGTGTTTGTTTACCTCTTTCCAAGTTGTATCCCAAGTAGGTGACACAGGATGCACATAGTTGAGCCTTCTTGAATGAGACCTGATATCCTAGGGACTGTAGTTCATCTAACAGGCCCTCAGAGCCTTCTTTCATTCCTTCTCTGCTTCTTCTGAAGCCATGAAAAGGTCATTCACATACTGTAACAGGGTGTTCTCTTGGTACTTTTGCCATGAAGTCAGGAGTTCAGAACTCAAGAACTAGAGCATGGGAGAGTCTTTTAATCTTGTGGCAACCTAGTCCATGTCAGTTGGCCTGTAAACTTCCAACAGGATCAGTCTTTTCAAAGGCAAAAATGAGTTAGCTTATAGGTACCAATGGGAGGTAAAATAAGGCATCTTTTAAGTTTAGAACAGTGGGTATTTTTCTCCTCTGGTGGAGACTTAGAAGAATATAGGAGTTAGGAGTAGTGGGATGGATGGTCTCTATCCTTTGATGACTTCTCTGAAATCTAACATGCCAGTAGTCTTGAATGAGTGGTTTTGGGGAAGGAGACAAGGGGGTATTCCAAGAGGAATGGCTGGAAATGAGGAATTCTGCTTCCTGTAGTCTGTTAATGTGTTTAGCAATCTCCAGCTTGGCTTCCTGGCTTATAGGATAGTGTTTGACTCATACTGGGGTAGCAGTACTTAGTAACTGGATGATAACTTGTGGTCAGTGGATGGCCAATCCTGGTGGATTATACTCAGTCCAGAAGCAATGACATCACTGTTCCAAATCCTGCAGGTATCACACAGTTTGAGTGCCATTTCAGGTGCCAGACATGGTTGGGAGAGTTACTCCTCCAAGAGAGAGAAGGTCACAAGAATATAGATCAGAGGCTGAGTAGAACTCAAAGTAAGGACAGTTGCTTCCCTAAAAGTTGCTCCCCTATGGTTGCCAATAGTTTTTGTAATAAGTCTTTCCCAATTAGGAGATGGAGGTAGCCTAGTGTAATTAAGGAGTGAGTCACAGTACCTTGTACCAAGTCCACTACCCTGGAGGTTGTCCAGGGAAATGGGGGAGTCTTTCCGATTGTCCCTGGTTGGAATGGCTCTGTCAGGACTGAGTGGGATGCGCCTGTGTCAACCAGGAATTTAACAAACTCGCCCCATACCTTTAATGTTATCCTGGTTTCCTGAGGGCTCAATGGAATGGAATGGAGCCCAAGGCCTTTCAGTTCTCTCCCAAATGAAAGAAAAGGCATCCTTCTTCCCTTTCTGATTTGGACATTCATTTTTTCAGTGTCCCATTTTGCTTGCAATAAGCACTTTGGTCTTTCTCTAGTCTTTTCTTTTCTTTTCCTGGCATTTCTGGCTTCCCACTTTGGAATCCCTTATTGTTCTCTCTGAGCACTGCCACTTCTGCTCAGGTCATTATTTTATTCTGCCTTTCTCCTACAGAGTCACACTTATTATAACCCTTCTGAGCAATCTCCGGTAATTGTGATTTAATAATACCCTCACACCCTTCTAACTTCTGAAGTTTTTTTACTATTATCTGGAACCATAACAAAACCAGTATTGGTTGCTCAATGGTTTGCTGGTGTGTCTGGAACTGTGAACTGGCACTCCAGGAATCTAGTAGGTGATTCCTGGGGCTCTTGTATCACCTTGCTCACTTTAGACAGATTAGTATTTTTTCTAGCACTGCCATGAGCTGGGTTATGGGGATGTCCTTCTGTATATATTTTTCTCTTATTGGCTGATGAATAAAACACTGTTTGACCAATAGAGGCAGGAAGATAGGCAGGATTCGGAGATGAAGAGAATTCTGGGAAAGGAAGGCAGAAAGAGAGGCCAGGAGAGATGCCATGTACCGAGGAAGGAGTAGCAGGTCAGGACCTTTCTCCAGTAAGATAAGACCACATGGGAATACTTAGATTAATAGAAATGAGTTAATAATTAAAAAAGAGCTAGCCAATAAGAAGCCCTAGCTATCAGCCAACAGTTTAATAATTAATATAGCATCTGTGTGTTTATTTGGGGCTGAAGCAGCAGTGGGAACAAGCTGGAAAGAACTCCAGCAACAGCTGGGCATAGAAGACCATCTAGAAAAAGGTAATGAAAGCCTGAGGTTTTTCAGAGAATGGTGGGTTCTGAGTTTTCTAAGTATACAGATAACTGGTTGATAAAGTGACAGTTCCCTTTCTTTTAACCAATGGAATTGACAAAAATACACAGAGAAAGACACACAGATCAGCAACAATAAAGACAACCACATGTGACCATCTCACAAAATTAACCCAGGGGATCTAGTGATATCTCATAGAGATCCCAGACACTGGAATTTTGTTTGTGTTCTGTGTTTTTCAGAAGGTGCCATAAAGAGACTCACCTCTAGAAGAGTCAGATCCTCTCCAGATGCTCCAGATGCAACATGATCTCTGGCCAGGTGGAATATATATATTGCCATCACAACCTAGCAGCTTCATCGAAAAAAAAAAAAACACTGCTACTTAATAACACATGTATAAACAATGATGCAAAAGCTGCCAAAGTTAAATAATAGATAGATAGATAGATAGATAGATAGATAGATAGATAGATAGATAGAGTCCAAGCTTTTGTCTTGGGTTCTACCATGGAAGTCACTCAGTCCAAGACATGATTATGGTAAAGAAAAAGTAGCTGAAAATTCCAGGAAATGGTTCACTCTTTCCATCATAATGTCAAAAGAATGGTGACTGGGGAGCAGAAACCATCTCACTAATATAGTGAATACACTCACCCCAGCTTTAAGGAAACATTGGCCACGGCTGCTAAGAGATTGAGCATCAGGAAATGTGCAGAATCACTAACAAGTATGGTTTGATGTATCGGTGGCCTTTGGTGTCTTCAGAAAGACAGAAAGTCTATGCAGCTGAGAGGAGGAACTGAAGACATAAAGGCTAGCAGTGCATTCCAGAAGTCTGGATAGGAGGGGCACAGTCCAAATTCCCATGACATTGTGAACCATGGCCATGGGTACAAACCTGTGACATTGCAAGCATGGGGAGTGTCTTTTTTTCTGACTCAAAACCACAGCAAATCCCCAAGACAGACTAGCTCACTGACAGGGAACTGTTGGGGTGACCCTTCAGAGCCTTTTACCATTGTAGATCCTACTATTTCCAGTAACTTCTCGCCAATGTTACAAATGGCTCCTCAAGGCCTCACTCAACACCTTAGTATTCAAACTTATGTTTACAGAAAGAAATTGCTAGCTCAGAAATTGTTAGGTTCCTGGCCAAGGAATTGTTTGACTTTCTTCATTCATATATTGTCTTTTATTATAAGTTTTGAAGAGAAATGAGGAAATTTTATTTCTTTGCACTGGGCTTATAGACATCAAACTCCTTAGGGATGGGGGGAGGAGAACAGAGAGAGAGCCCTGTTTAAAACAAAAAAAATGTTCCTCCAGAGGTATCTTGAAATTGCCAAGCAGTCTTGGAACTTTTTCATCCTCTCTCACTCTTTGCCTCTCTCTACCCCTCCCACCCTTTCCTTTCTGCCTCTTTCTTCCTCCCTCCCTTCTCAGAAGTCAGCATCTTGAGGTAAAGATTGGCTTCCATTTGTTTTTATAGTAGTGAATATTTTATTACTTAAAAAGGAAGGCAGTGTTTGCCCTTAATTGTTTTTGATTAAATATGCTAATTACCTTTTGGAATACTAATGAGAGTGCTAAATGTTTTAATAATGCATAGAATAACTAGCAAAGAAAAAAACAAATTCACCTGAAATGTGCATAGCTTTCTTCATTTGAATTCTAATAATACAACACAGAGGGAAAAGTCAAAAATTTGTCATCTGATGCAGAGAGGAATGAACATTTTATGAATTGAGTCAGACACTTTATATATTTTTTCTCCCTAATAGAATTCATTCAGAAATTGATCTTGTCTAGAACAATGACTTGAAGAAAAGCAACTTGGTAGTGTGTCTTTAATGCCAGAGTTCATACTTAATGTGTCAGAATACCAGAAGGTACTTACTCTTGGATAGTGACTCTCTACCCCTGTTCTCTCCAAATATAGGTAAACCCAGAACTTGGAGCAATGCTTATGATGGAGTTTTGAGTCCCCCAGAGTTTCCAGTGTGGTACTCAGGAAGGAAGGAAGGAAGGAAGGAAGGAAGGAAGGAAGGAAGGAAGGAAGGAAGAAGAGAAATCTTAGCCCAGAAGCCTACTAGTGGAGATCAGGTTGGAGCAGACTGTGTTTAAGCTGCCTCTCTGTTGTCATATGAAGGGTGAACACACCCTAGAATTAGGTCTGTTTGAAATGGTACTGAGTTAGAGACAATAGGACTTCATGCAAGGCACACAGTTCGCTAAGAAGAGATTTGCCTTCTTTTATGGGCTCAGTTGTTAAGAACATATGTGGAAATTTAGATAGAAGATGATAGAGATAGATAGATAGATAGATAGATAGATAGATAGATAGATAGATAGATAGATAGATAGAGGATTGATGGAAAAAACTTAAAGATCTCTTTTAAAATCCCATGTATTTCTACACTCCATGAGCCTGTGCTTTGCTTTGGCACACTGTGGAATGACACGAGGGAGGCAAAGTATTATGGAAAAAGGACAATGACTTTTGAAGCTGAGAGATGGGTTGTGAGAGGTTTTCTTTATTTTCTTTTTGTGCCTTTAAGGTTTTGTAGAGTAATTTATTTCAAAGAAGACTTTGCAGTTGTTAAAATAGCCCAGAACCCATCCATGGAAAATCCCCAGGTGCCTGGCCTCACATGTTGGAGTCACAAACACATCTGCCTGGCGTTTGTCAGCCCATGCACTACAAGGCACACAGATGTTTTCATTACAAAGTGAAGGGCACTCTTCTAGTTGCACATTTGTGTTCTTCCCCCTTCTCTCACACCCCTTTAAAGCTGCCTTGACTTTGTCTGTTGGGGTCTCCATTAGAACAGCCAAACAGTTTAAATGCCTCAGTTCATTCCAGCCTCCATAAAGCCAGTACTTGTGAGGGCTTTATTGAAAGGCCTCAGGACTTCAGAGTAAGCAAGGAAGTGGCCCGGCTTGAAATGGAGAGGGTTAGTTATGGAAGGTATGCCTGTGTGCTCTGGGACAGGGCTGTGTGAAAGCATCCATTCATTCCTACTGAAAAGTCCCAGCCTCTCTGTCACAACTTCTGTGGCACCTGAGGTGTTTGCAAGGTGCCAAAAGACAAGGTTCACTCCAGTGACTGTAATAAAACAACCATTTTACCAGTGCACCTCTGTGATTTGGTTACAGTGCAAACACTGCTGTGGCAGTCCCTATAGGCCTGCACTCCCTCTTCCCCGAGATCTCCTCTATTTTAGGGTCCCTAGGGTGTCTACAACAGGCCTTCTAAGGAGACAGGAAGCATCATGTGTCCTTAGCTGACCCTGACAGGCACTAGGGATCCTGCAGTGTCACCCTCCTTCAGCTGAACAGAAAAGGACACAAGTGGTGGGGGGGCAACCTGGCTTTCTACACAGACAAGAATATGGGGAGGACTTGAGGCTATGTGCAACTTATTTGGCACCTGAAGCTATGTGAGGCACTTGAGCCTCCATAGATCTCCAATCTTTAGTCAGTGGAGGTTGAACATTCATCCAGGACACAGAGATTCAACAAAATGAGAAAGGAAGACTCTGGGTGGGAACTAGGTAGCCACAAAGCCATCACTGTGGACTGGCCTCCACACTGTCAGCCAAGAGGCAACTCTGGAATAAGAGTGGAACAGCAAGCAAGGATGGCTAGGCTCTGGTGTTTGACTTGCTTGCATCTGGCCAGGGCTACTATAGGAAGGCACCTTCTTGACCCCCAAATGAGTGCTGACCCCAAAGGCAGAGCTGCAAGGCAGAGCATGTGCACATGGTGCTGACTCCTGCTTCCTGGAGCAGAATGCAGAGTAGAGTCAGCCAGAGGCACTTGGGCACCGTGTGACTCAAGGTGCAGCAGCAACTCCCATCAGAAGGAAAGGTGCAGTGGAATGTCAGAGGGACATTGTGACCATTTTATATCCAGTTGACATAAGCTAGAGCTATTTGGGAAGAGGGAACTTCAACTGAGGGAATGTCCCCATAAGACTGGCCAATGAGGCAGTTGTTTTGATTGGTTATTAATGTGGGAGGGCCTGGTTTATTGTGGGCAGTGCCTCCTTGGGCTGGTGGTTCTGGGTACTAGAGGAAAGCAAACTTAGGAAGTCATAAAGAGCAAACCAGTAAGCAGCACCCCTCCATGCCCTCTGCATCAGCTCCTGCCTCCAGTTTCTTGCCTTGAGTTCCTGCCCTGACTTCCCTGGTTGATGGACTGCAAGCTATAAATTGAAATAAACCTTTTCTTTTCCAGGTTTCTTTGGTTCATGGTGTTGTTCTTAGTAATAGAAACCCAACTAAAACAGAAATGTTCTGACTATAAGTAGGATGGAGGGCTGGCATAGTCCAACAAGTACCTCAGCGATGTGTGTGCAACCAGCACAGACCAGCATGTTTCTACAGATTAGCAGGGTGAGCTTAATAGAGGGTCCTCCTCAGACTCTGAGTCTCTCTGTCACTGATCAGAAAAGTGTCTCTTCATAGGCCCCATGGCTCTCACCATAGCATCTTCTCCTAGTGGGTGTTCTGGGGGTTGCAACTCAGCTATACCAGTCCTTTGCACTGAGGGTCAATACTGGACTGGACAGTTATATATTCCTTGCCTATTAGCTACCTAATCCTGAAGCCACTTTACAGGAAGTTCTTTCTCTCATTTTGCAGAAAAGATGGACAGAGAAATGGAATTTGCAATGTTCTGAGCCACTGGCCCTTGCCTCTTTCCTGGAAACATATGATCTAGAAGAGTGTGGGAGAGAGTAGTTCTTAAACATTATATGACATGCACAACCTGTGCCTGCCACAGGGAAGGCGCATTCATGAATGAGTACATGTGAGAAGCATGTTTAGGAATCCCTGCCTCGCAAAAATATTAGCATGATGCCATTCTTTTCCATGCACTAGGACAGCATGCAATCAGGCAAAGATGACACAAAAGCTCTATGAACCTAAATGTAGCTTCCTCCTCACCTGGATACAGTCATCATGGTACCAAAGAATGGGGTACCTCTTGATAGTATGAAACAGTTCTATGTATCTGACTCTTAGAGCTGCCCATGTTTGCTAAAGTTTTAGAAATATTCAAAGTTGCAGAATGGTTTGTGCTATCATCACTCTGTTTTAAAGGGTATCTTTATTTTTATGTGTTATGGGTGTTTGTTTGCATGTGTGTAACACATGTGTGCAGTGCTCAAGAAGGTCATAAAAAGGCATCAGATGTCACTGAACTGGAGTTATAGATGGTTATGAACAGTCATGTGGGTGCTGGGAACTGAACCTGGGTCCTCTGCATGAGCATCCGGTGTTCCTAATATCTGATTCATCCCTCCAGCTCCACCACTTTGTTTTTATTTACAGTGTATGATATGCAGCATGCATGGGGTATACAAGCCTGAGAGTCTGTGTGCCCTTTTTATTGATTGTTGAGAGTGGGAAGTGAGGACAAGGGTCTGTAACTCTTTATTTACTCAGTTTCATGTTGCTAGAATTACTTGCAAACAGCATAAGTTCTTTTTATTTAAAAAATAAATATTAAAAAGCTAAATCCGTGAAACCATCTGTTTCTGCTGCTACCATTCTTATTATTCTTTTGTTTGTTTTTATGATTTGCCTCTTTCTCCAACAACTGGTCTCAATGAGGGGGGCGGGAATCACCCAGAATACCAGGGGAGGTGCCTGTTACTGAGGTCGGGCAAGGAGGGAGAGGCAGAAGTAGGCAGACACATGTGTCTGGAAAGTCCTTGGCTGTTGTCTTGAAGAAAATGATCACTTCTAATTTCAAACTATACTCTCCCTCCAGCCTACCAAAAGGGAGGCTTCTTTTTTAAATCTTCCCCTCTCTGTTATTTCGACCAGCAATGGGCAGCTTGTCCATTCTGCCAGTCAGAGAAGTATGAGGTCAGATTTTGTCATGGCAAGCTTGAACTGTTTTACCCTGACTTCTGCCTGATTGCTCACCGTTCATTTGATAAACTATGGGGTCTTATAGATAGATATGAAGTACATTATCATATAGTAAATGTACTATTTATCTTATCAGCTAGTCACCATGCTTTGCAATTTTTTTAAACCAAATCTGTAGTTTAATTATTTTGTTAAGTTTCATCATAAAGTATTTGTAGAATTTATACAGTGAAATGAGTCCTTCTTTTAATACTGCAGTGGTTTGTACCAGAAGTGACCCGTTAATACTAAAGCATCTTAATCTCCATGTTTCCTTTGTGGGAGCTTATTTTGGCTTTTCGGAAAGATATAAAATGGAAAGATATAAGCAGCCTAATTGTATTTCAAAAGCACAAGGAGGTAAAGCTGCCTGCCCTGTTAGCAATTAATGCATTTGTTTCCAACAAAATTGGAAATGCTATCTTATTATTATCTTATTATAGTAGTTAATCATATATGGCAATCTAATTGGTTTACTTGGTTAACTACTACACAGTAGTTACTAAATATGGGTTATATAGAGCTCACTAAGTATGGACTAACGGCTTACTAAGTATAGACTATTTAGTGCTTACTAAGTATGGGTTATATAGTGCTTACTAATAAGTATGGGTTACATGGTGCTTACTATGTACGGACTACTAAGTATGGACACTCTGAAGTTCTTACACATGTCCTCTGTCTACAGTGAGAAGCACATCCCCATCTTTCTGTACCTTTACTTCTACTCCTGTTCCCACATCCCCACTCAAGATGAACCTGTGACAGCAGCTTTACAGCATGGCGCCTGAGGATGTCAGGTATTTGACAGGGTTCTGTTCCTTCTTGTTTCTATTCCTCTGAACTAGGATGTCCCTCCCGTTTGTGAGTTTTCAGAGGATATAGTGAAAATGCATATTACAGAGCCCAAAGAATGCTTCCCCTATAAACAGTCAACAGAACCAACACCCACACCAAGTAAAAGACCATCTCCATCCTTCCAGAAGGTTCTGACATATCTCTCCTAGTCCACCTTGGTGGGTATAGACACTCTCCTGATTTCTATCCTCACAGATTAAGTCAGCCCATCCCTGAACTTCAAATGGAAGGGATCATGGATCACAGTGACTCCATATCTGTGAGACTCCATCACACGAAACTCACTTCTACAGAAAGGCAATCTTAATCACTCATTCTCCTGGTTGTGAGGCAGTAGGGCAGGTAAGGATACTTGCCTCAGGGCCTGATGCCCTGAGTTTGTTTCACAGAATCCTCTCACAGTGGGAGGAAACAACCAATTCTACAAAGTTGTTCTCTGCCCTTCATACCATACTGTTACACACACACACACACACACACACACACACACACACACACACACACACACACACACACTGCTTCCAATATTTTCGTCTAACACTCTGCCTGTTACTTCAAGGCTGAGTGATTCCTAAGCATTGTTGTCCTTGTCACCATTTTAGTTCTAGAAACTCTTATATGACATAGTTTAGAGCTCATCGTGGGTAAAATTGCATCTGAGATTGCTGTGTCTTCCCCTTAAGTTGGCTTTTCATCTTTAGTACTCTTTCCGCTGAGCACTGGGCAGGCATGTCAATGTCCTTGCCAAGTGCACCATCTGGCCTTGCCCCTTCAGCATTCTGACATCTGAGAATTTCACCCCTGAGCCTCACATACGTATGTAGTAGGAGACCAGGTCATCAAGAGTCCTCTTTAAGAATGCTAAGAGAAGACTGAGCCCCAGGGAAGAGTCGAAACATACCTCACTTAAAGCAAGAAAGAAGTGGAGAGTGGGAACTTGTTCAGCATCCAGGCCTCCCAAGAGCCCAGTGGGCAGTTCTGAGGAGAATCACAGCATCTGAAGGAGCAGAGTGAGACACAGAAAAGAAAGACACAAGGGAGATGAAGGCGTTAGGTTCCGGCAAGACACCGGGCCACAGCTCTCCAGCCTGTTAGGCAGAGCTGAGTGTGCTGTGCCAACCCCGGGATACAGCAGGGTGGCTGTAGTTTATCTTCTCTGTCTCATTGAGGCTCCTTGCCACTGCCAGCACATTGACACCCCCAAACTCCCACCTAAGAGATGAAGCAGAGCCTCTCAACCCTTGTGAGACACTGAGCTGAGAGCAAGTACCTCAGGCCCATTCTTCTGTAAGAGAATCAAGAGGAGCCTCCTGCACCCATATCTCTCCCTCCTCTCCAGAGCCAGGCACAGAGGCAGCCTAGCCACCCTCAAGCACCACCCTGGACGGATGTCCAAGTAGAGTGAATGATGAGGTCATGGCTAGTGTGTTCATTCCCTAGGACCACATGCTACTACAGCCAAGCTCTTGGAAAAATTCTCTCACTCACATTCTACTTCTAACAGGAAACCCAAACTCTCTTGCCAGCAGAAAGGCAGCATACCCTCCAAGCAGCCCACAGCCTCCCATAAGCCCTGAAGTGGCATGTTCCTGGGGAAAGCCAGGTAGGCTAGAGAGAACAAGAGGTGTAGAAAGTCATATTCAAGCTGCTAAGTCCATGAATCCATGTGTAAATTCTAAATTGAATTGACCCCCTGGTGACTTAAAAACACCTCATATAAATTACTTGAGAATAGGGATTTTCTGTTCGCTGTGGTTTCATTATATAAAACACCACCAAAGCCTTTACTGATTGTGTTACAACTTGTCCTCACTCTGCCTCCCCATGGAAGCACCGGAGTCTCTCAGGGTTTGAGAACTGTCGCCCACTTTCTTCCCACTCCTAGGAAATCTGCATCTCACGGATCATGTACCTGGTCTCTCATAGAGAATGTAAAGTGATATCCCCCACTGCCCGTGTATGGCAGTACCAGCTGACTGATGCTCACAGTTTGGCCCTTCAAAGGGCTGTGCACTATGGCTGATTCAGGCTCTAGTCCAGTACCCAGCATGGAATCCTGACTCCAAATAAGGAGACCTGACTGTGACCTTCTTGCCTGTTTTATTTTGATGACTTTGAAATATGGGATGACTTCAAACTACATGCCTTCTTGATTAAAGACTATCATTAACCTCTCTAGATTCATTCTGAGACCTCTGGGTAGATTCAATGTGGCCTCTTCCTTTCCCATTGAATAATATCAGATCCATGACCTACAGATCTGACACCCATTGCTATGATCTTAGTGTTCATCTTCCCCTAAATCCATGTTGACATTGTAACCCTTAATATGATGGCATCTGGCATGGGCTTTTGAGAGTCGGTTATACCATGAGGTCTGAGACCTCACTGAGAAATTAACATCCCCATAAGAGGCATAAGAGGGAGAGACATCTCACCCTCCTACCAGAGGAAGACAGTGAAAAGGCACTAGCTGTGAACCAGAAGGAGATTCTCACCAGACATGGTGTTCCAGCTTCCTGTGTGGCATGTGGTAAAACACTGACCAAAAGCAAATTGGGAAGGAGAGAGTTTATTTCAACACTCATTTTCAGGTCACAGTCCATTGCTCGAAGAAGTCACAGCAGGATCTTAGAGGCAGGAACAAAGGGGGAACTCTGTTTATGGCTCACTCTCTGTGTCCCTCAGCTAGATTTCTTACACAGCCCTGGACCACCTGCCTAGGGATGGGGCTAAATAACATGGGCTGAACCCTCTCACACTAATCATCGATCAATACAACAGATGAACACAAGCCACTCTGATGGAGGTGGTTTTTCAGTGGAGGCTTCCTCAGATGACCCTAGACTGTGTCAAGTTAAGAGATGAAACCAACTAGGACATGTGAGATATACCTCTGCCTTGACTTTGGATTTCTCAGTCTGCAGACTGTGGGGTATACATTTGGGGTGTTTATGGAACTTTCCCATAGTAGCCACAGGGCCCTGATGCACTTAGACATCTACATGCAGGATTCAGGCTAGTTTCTGATGCTTGCATTAATAATCTTTCCCTTATCTGAGTATTTAAATGAATGAAAAATCAAACATAGCCCCCAAACAAACCTCCAGCTTCTTGTTTCCCTGGCCACATTTAATGAGTTCATTGGTTACACCTGAAGACACTCAGTAGCGTTAGACTCAGTGGTTCACAGGACACACAGTCAAGACAGGGAGCTCCACTTACAGCACTGCAGAGGACAAGGGACATCTCTTCCCTTCACTCTCAACAATTCAGCACAGCAGATCTTCACTGCCTCCTGGGTGAGGAGCTGGGACATCTGCCACATACCACACTGAGCTTCCTACTCCTAGCATCACCAGTCAGTAAAACCAGAGGAAGGAGCCTCTTGTGTAACCTGGAAAAGAACAGAGCTGAGAAAAGAAGAGAGCAGGAGGCCATAGAGAGGGTGTTGATCAGCTGCAGGAAAAAACCAAAAACAATTGACCAGACTTCCACCAGGCTCCCATGCAGGGAAAGTTCTTGGCATTGCCACATCCACCCTAGCTCAGACACGGAGACGTCATGGTTTCCATTTTTAAAATTAACTATAATAAAACCCAAAACTTAAAATAAAATATTTCCAAAGTCTAGTATTTCCTACAGTTGTTATGAGAAACTACCACAAGTCCAAGCACCTCAATGAGAGCCGCTTTCTACCTGAAGACTTCAATGCCTGAAATGGCAAGCAGTCAGGCAATACTGCCCCCAAGGACTCTTCCAGATGGGGAAGCCCTGGCTTGGAGCTGCATATCCCCAATCTCTGCCTTGCTTTCTCCCCACCTTCTCTCATGTGTCACTTCTTGCTTTCTGAGATGGCATTTAGGACACAATCCCTCAGCCAAGGGCAACCTCACCTCTACATCCTCAACTAAGAAACAGCTATAGAGTCCAGCTGGTCAGCTGCCCAGGGATTTTGGTGCTGACCCATGTTTTGGAGACAACTGTTCTACCCAGGCTGGAAGGCCTATTTAGTTCACATAAGAATGAAGGCTCCATGCAGTTCCACCAAAATAGTGAGGAAGTCCACCAAAAATGACTGGCTGTGAGGGAAAGGCAGACATTGTGGTTGTTGGCAACAGGAAGTACCCTGAGGTGTAGGAGATGAGAAGGGGGAGCAGGGAAGAATAGAGGTCTATGAAGCATCAAGGCAGGCCACTGGGAAGAAGGTCCAACCAGGAAGTCTCTGGCCATCTGGGTCTGGCTTCCTTCTTATTAGGTTATGATTTCCAGGTAGGGAGGGACCCTTTAGGCTCCCTCTCATCTCTCTGACAGAACTCTCAGCCAGCTCTCAAACTCTGAAAGTTGAGGCGGCAGCCACCACCACCACTTGCCTCAGCACTGTGGTCTTGTTCTGATCGACAGCTGGTGAACACTCAGGTCAGCTCGGGACTGACCTTCGTAAGCTTTGCAAAGTCAAAGGCCCCAAGTCAAAGGTCTGAGGGTCAGAAACCTTCCGTGAACATGTCAACCCACTCCTGTTTTCTTGTCCTTATAGGACCGGAACCTACATGGATCTTAATTACCCTGTTAAAATACAGTAATATATTTATACAAATATAATAATAATAATAATAATAATAAATTATAATAGGGACTTGAAGTTCTGTTCTGTGAATGAGTCTTAAACAAACAGCAACCAACCAATGCTGCAAATAGGTTTTGTGGCAAATGTTGGCAGAAAATGAGTCATGAATGGGAGGTGACTTTTGGTGACCAGTCGCTGAAGGTGCCCCTTATGTTTAGGACCATGTCATAGACCTGAGAGCATTTAGAACCTATGACCAGCCACTAATGACTGGTGGGCAGCACATGATGGTGCAAGTCTCTGAGAGAAGAAGGTTACAAAGACATTTCATCAAAGTCATGTGTTGGAGAGGAGCTGGGAAGCCGTCTTCTGTCACAGTCTTCCCAGAAAGCTGTTGTCACTAGTGATGAGTGATGCTTGCCCAATACCCACTTCACTCATTGGTAACATTGCTTACCCGAACAACTGGTATGTGTGGCTTTAGGCAGTACCTTGGAAACCGAGTTGATTTGTTTCTTCCTCTTTGGCAGACAGAAAGCTCCATATTCAATCACAATACACATTCTAATATTTTATTTTTATTATTTTCAGTTATGTGTAAGTGCATGTGAGTGCAGGTGCCTACAGAGACTAAAGGCACTGAACCTCCCTGAAGCTGGGATTGTAGGTAGTTGTGAGCCACTTGATATGGATGTTGGGAACTGAACTTGCAGCATTCTCTCTTAACAGCTGAGCCATCTCTCCAGCACCTGTGGTGCATTTTAACAGTCAACTAGGACTACATGGCAAGTGTTCTTTTTCAATTCCACATGTACCACTCAAAAAATATTTGTGAATAAGAAGCAAAATATAAATACCCAAATCAAACCAAAGTCTTTGTCTTACAATATTCCTCCTCTAACCCATGTTCTCTCCCCAGAAATTAATCTCCTTTCTGAATTTTACATCTAATACTCTTAAGTTTTATTTCAGTTATAGTGTGTCCGTATCTCCATGTGGGCTGTTGTTCAATTCTATTTCTTCCTGTCTGATAGCCACAGCACTCTAGTCTATGAACTTGTTGAAGGAGTTTTTACGTATTTAGAATTAATCTGATGATGCTATACAGCTGCATTCCCACTGCTTATAATTGTCCATCTAAAGACTATTTTAAAGGTGGTTCCATTCATTTTATGGTTTATAAACTTGGGCTGCTTTCTGTTGTTGCTCTCATGGTTAATATTTCTCATGGTTAATATTTGTCTTCTGGCACATATATGCAAAGGGGTCTGTTCATTAGTAAGAGTAAAACTGTTTAATCAAGTGTTCATGTTTATAAAATAGCACCAAGTCATTTTGTAAAGTGCTTGTTTCTAATTACACAAGACTCTGCATAAAGAGAAAGCCCTATCAATTGTGTCTCATGAACACCACGTACCAGTGTTTGCCCAAATAGTAAACAGAAAATAGTATCACAAGGTGGAATTTTGCACCTGAAGTTTTCTGCCTTCTGAGGTGGACAAGGACTATTTTGCCTACATAATTATTGTTCATGTTTCCTTTCCAGGAAAAACAAGTCTTCACAATTTCTGCACAATTTTCTTCTTGACATGCAGGAATCCTTCTCACTGCAGATCTGACTCTGTTCACTATGACTCTTTCCATTGTGGTCTGGTCTTTCGGAGTCTGCCCATGTACATTCATGAACAGAAGTTCCTAGTGCAAACGGGAAAATCCTACCTATTTCTCCCTTTGTGATGGGTGTATTTTGTGCATTAGGAGACACAACTGGTCACTCTGTCCATGAGCCACCTGGAGTTGATTTTCTGAGCTGGTCCTGAGATAGTGAAGCTAGAATCATGTTTCACTGTTTTGCATAAAAACAATTGGCTCATAGTTGGTGTATTAAACGATCCATCCTTTTCAGGCCTATCTACAGTGGCCACCCTGTCAAAAGTCAAGCAATGTATTTCAGAGTGTCAGTTTCTGAATCTCCATATCACTGTGTAGGCTATTTCACACTGTTTTTTTAGACCCTCAGGGGGGAAAAAACCCTAATTATGACACGTTCTCATGAAATGGGAAACTATTAGGGCAAGTTACAAACCCCTCTGTGTTCTTTAGAAATATCATCAATTATATAATGCATGGATCGCAGTAAAATCCTTATACAAATTATGTGTTAATAGGAAATTTTGAGTAGGTCACGATTTAGTCAAAAAATAGGGTAATTATACAAATATCCCAAGCAGTGACTATTGTAATATATAAATGTTATTTTGATATTATTTCTTCAGTCTAACTTTTTGATGTCACACCTTATTAGAAACTAAGTAATAACTGAGACATGGGGAAAATCATCAACTTCTTCCATAAAGCAAACTGGCACCTTTTAGGAAAACCCCACTGAAGGTAGACATCAACTATGAATGTTTCATATTTGTATTTACCTTTCTGGGTCTCTTTATCAAAATGCTTACCACAGTGTTCTTTCAACTTACAACTTCACATGTCCTGTTTTAAGGCTTGTAGGTATTTCCAAAAAGGATACTTTATGAAATTCTGTTGCTAAAATATATATTTAAGAACCTATATTTTCTATCTGACTGTTTTGGTTACAGTCAAATTTTGGTTTTGATTCTCCACTTGGGTATCTGTATTGGAAAATAATGCAATACTTCTCCTTTGTTGACAATGCTGTAATGCTGTATCTTTCCTTCCTTCCTCTCTATCTTACCTTTCTTCCTTCCTCCTTCCTTCCCTTCTCTCTCTCTCTCTCTCTCTCTCTCTCTCTCTCTCTCTCTCTCTCTCTCTCTCTCATCATGTGTAATAGCTGGTGCTTACAGAAAAATGTCCCCAACTTGTTAACAACAGCTCTTTCTCCCTTTGCTTGACACTAAGGACATTTTTGAATATTCATTAATGTATGCTGTAATACTTTATGCCTCTAATGAGTGAAATGTGTTCTTTCCCTAGTTTTCTCAGAATTTATTAATATTAAAGTTGATTTTCATTATCTTATTGCAAGATCAACCTTCATTAATCACCTGTAAGTTTGGGGTGTCTGTAGTTGGTGTTCAGCTCTCACACCATAACAGCTTTCCTATCATAAACAGGAGTTATTTAAGATGAAATATAGTTTTGCTATTTTGCTGGGTCCTCTTCACTGGTGTTTTTAAGGTTTTTGTCCCTGTGTTCATAGGAGAGATGTGGGCATGATCTTTCTTTCTATCCTATGTCCTTCTACCTGTGGGGCCATGGCACCATCCGCCCCAAAAGAGGCATTTGGGGCACTTGATTTCTGTGTCTACTCTTTGAGGCAGATGTGGATTCTGTCCAGGCATCCTTTGAAGCTAGGTTGAAATTCTTTCTTTCCTGCCTTTAGAGAATCATACTCATAGGTGAATCTGACTTTTCCCACCAGAGGAATCTGAATTCCCCTCATGACTAAGGCTGTATTTAGGATATTTAGGTTTGCTTCTTTTTATGTTTTATTTTTCTGGAATTTTATCCAGTTTACCTAATATTCCCATGAAGTTTTAATACAATTGTTTTAATCTACAGTGTCTAATCCTGTGTACCATTCACTCCTAATACTAATCTTGTCTTCTGTGTCTTTATTGCTATCTATTAATTTTGCTATTCTTTTCCTATAACCATTGAATAAGGTCTTAGCGCTTTGATATTAAGTCCTTCATTATTCCTGATACACGCATCAAACGCTTTAAATTTCTTTGGATTTACTGCTTTTGATATACCTCATAAGTTTTTATATGAGTATTATGGTCACTACGTATTTAATTTTAAACATATTCTCATTTCTTTTTTAATTTTTCTTTGCTTGTGCATTGTTTAAAGGCAAGATAAAATGACTCAAAATGTGAGTTCTCCAGGAGTGGTTTGTTTGTTTGTTTTGTTTTGTTTTGTTTTTCATCAAGCATGCTTCAAGTGTGTCCAAAGCCTGTTGTCTGCTCAGGAACGCCATGACTCTCTGAGGGTAACACTGTAGCCTAGAAATGGATCTGTTTCAGAAAACACCCAGCTCACTTTTACTGTTATTCATTGCATCTTTTTGCTTGCTGTGGCTTCAATTTGTCTCTTTTTAAGTTTCTAATGTAGAACATTAGATTAGTATTAAAATTATTATTGTTGATCCGGGGAGACAGCTCAGCGGATAAAGCACTGGAGATACTATAATGAGACCTTGAGTCTCATCCCCAGCACCCATGGAATAACAGGGCTATCATGGTGGGCATACTCAGGAGGCAGAAACAGGGGAGCCCCAGGCCAAGATGGCTAGCTAAACTAGCTGGAATTGGGGTGATCTGACTGCCGTGAGAGACCTTGTGTCAGTAAAGAAAAGGGAGTAAGATCCAGGAAGACATAACCTGTCAACTTTGGGCTTCTACACACACACACACACACACACACACACACACACACACACACACACGTGAGCATGAACATGGATACACATACATACACATACACATACATACACACAGCATACATACACACTCATGCACACACATGTGAACATGACCATGGATACACAATTAGCTTCACACCATATGCACACACATGCACACAAGTGAGCATGAGCATGGATACACATATACACATTCATGCCATACACATACATACATGCACATGCAAAACAAAAATTATTATAGACTTGAGAACTTTTTTCTACTTTACTATAATCAGTGCTACTTGCCTCCTTGTAACTTCTGTTTATCTGTATTCCATAGCCTCGTAAGTTGTGTTTTCACTTTTATTCAATTCAAAAATACTTTCAAATTATTCTTGAGACTTCCTCACTGAATCACGAAATTTGAGAAACTTATTGTCTAGTTTCCAAACATTTGAGCATCTTCCAGATATTTTCCTGTCATTAATTTGTAATATTCTCTTTGGCTGGAGAATAGATTTTGTCCTTTTATCAGTTCCTTCCGATTTGCTAGTGTTTGCTTATGACACACGGCATGTCCTCTTGGTGAGTGTTCCTGTGTCCTTGGAGAGAGTATGTGTTGGCACTTGGTGGGTGAGGTGTGTTGTGTGTTAATTTGGTCAGGTTGATTGATGGCTCCTCTGTGCCTCTGCTTTTACTGATTCTCTGTCTTCTCAGGCTATTGATTGCTGGCACGGAGTGCTGATGTCCCTCCCAGCTGTCATCGAGGACCTGTGTATCTTTTAAAATACCTCAGTTTCCTTTCATGTTTGGTACATGCATTTCTGCAGTGCTGTATCTTATTTGAGAATTGGCCTCGTGATCATTCTACAATGTCCTTTTTGTTTCTGGTAAGTTACCCCATTGACATATTATTTTGTGTGACATTCGCTAAGTCAGGCTTGCTTTCTTTGTTTGTGTCATCAGGGTTGGTGACAGGTGCCTCTCTCTACTGAAACATCTCATCAGCCTCTTAGCTCTGTCTTAATGTGAAGTTCCAAGACTCTGTGGAATGGGGGAAAGTTGAAGAAAGAAAGCTTATCCAACCCGGAGACTGAGGGTAGAGATGAAAAGAAGGGAAAGAGGGGGCGGGGGGGGGGAGGAAGGAAAGAGGGGATTGAGGAATAGGAAGGGGAGGAAGGAAGTAGAAAGGAAGTAATAGGAAGAGGAGGGCAAGAAACGAGAAGTGACATTATTCATAGTGGATGCTGAAAGTCACTAGGCCAGGTAAGAACAGGTAGAGGAAAGGGTGTAGCTGGGGATAGATCCCGAAGAGCACTGTGCAGAAGGTTGATAGAAAAGGAGACAGAAGAGGCTGAAGGGCAACAACTATTAGGAAAACAATGAGTGTCTTTTAGGAAAACCCAAGGGGTAGCTGCTGGGGGCGCCAAGAAGACAGCCAAGTGTGAGATGGCCAGAGCAAGCACAGGGAAGAGTGCATCTGAGGCCCTGCCGCCCAGACTTGCTCTCCCTCTGTTTTCTGGGCTTCAGAAACAGAGGTGATATTGCTCCTGCTGACTGGGCAAGCACAGGGTGAGGAGTTTAGATGGAGAACTTGGGGCTGCCCCCAGGCTCACCTGTTACCCCAAGCTTCTCTTTCATATAACATGACCAAACTTAGGTGAATATGGATTTCTAAAACAAAAATGCCAGGGCCCCCAAAATGATTCATCTCTCCATTTCAGAGACTTGACGACAACCTCCACACTACCGCAGAATTCATTTTTAATTACAAAATTAATACAGTTTTTAAAAAGCAATATGAAGACTCATAACTATAGTGATCAGACATGATCTGTTCCCACTTCCCACCTTTTTTCTTCCCCAGAGGTCATCACAATCCACAGATGATTTTGTAGCTACAAGCAAATTCTCTACTTTTCCACAAATAAAATTAAACCCATTCCTTTCCCACTGCTCCCCCTTAATAAAATACCACGGGATCATTCTAGACCGTCTTGGGGAGACTTGTCTCATTTTTCCTCAAAAAGGCTGATCATTTTCTGTTTTATGTAAACAGTCCCCTATCAATCTCTTAGCTTTTGTGTTTTAATTTATCTCTTTGTAACAATCCTTCCAGTAGAAAACATTGCTTTAAACTTCCCTTGCTAAAGATCTCCATAAAATAAATTCTTTATAATAAATAGGCATTTTAAAAATATTGACAAGTGTCATCAATCCCCCCCCCCAGAAAATCACTGTTTCTGCTATATTCCCACCCTGGGGGTGCTCAGCACCCCTCTCCTGGCCAGCAAGCCTACTACCACCTCTGGAATGCTAGGTTACCTGCCTTGCCTTCCTTCTACAATTGCAGACCAAGTCCTCTGTCCTGTGACTTGAATCACAACAAAGAAGGGGGAACTAAAGTTGTCTGTTTGGAACCCAGTACACTGGGACAGGCCGGAAGTGGCCCCAGGCTCCCGGTGATACCACCATACCTCTGGTCGGGCTGCTGGAGCAGCTGCACAAACTTCCTGGGAGAACCAGGAACTCTCTTATTAACTCTCAGGCAGCTAACCGGGCGTTGGTGGCGCATGCCTTTAATCCCAGCACTTGGGAGGCAGAGGCAGGTGGGTCTCTGTGAGTTCGAGACCAGCCTGGTCTACAAGAGCTAGTTCCAGGACAGCCTCCACAGCCACAGAGAAACCCTGTCTCGAAAAAACCAAAAAAAAAAAAAAAAAAAAAAAAGCAGCTGTCCCTGGGTCACTTGCCAAACACCAGGCCTCCTCCCTCTTTATTCATCCTGAGTGAGCAGACTCACTAAACCTCACATTTTCTTTGATCCTCACTGCTGCTGTCCAGCAGAAGGGGTTCCCTAGCTTAGACAGTTCCGATGCCCATGAGACCACAGGGCATGGTTTATTAATAAGAATAGGTGTTCCGGCTTGAGTCTGGACCTCCATCTTCTCTCAGTCCCTCCTCTTCCTCCTGGCCTCTCTCAAGAGGTTACAAGAGTCTCAGATCTCTGTCTCTGTCTCTCTCTTACACACACACACACACACACACACACACACACACACACACACACACACACTTTCCCACACCTCTTGCCCTCTGTCCTTCCATAACCCTGTAACTTTCCTTGGGCGCGCTGGGCGGGGGTGGAGGAGGCGGGATGAGACAGTGGGGGATTTGCGGGCAGAGAGGCAGCATCCCTAATATTTAAGCACTCTTGCCTTCACATAAGTCTGCATCTTCATCTTCACCACATCACTGGCTGCCTCCAAGTCCAGGCCTTGCCAGTGTACAGGACATTGTTTTAAAAAATACCCTCCGTTCCTCCACACATTCCACCCACCCTCTCCTCATCCCTTGCTACCCAGTGGTGCCACAGCAAGGCTTTAGAAGAAGGAGCTAAGAGAAATGCATTCGCGCAAAAACATTTCACCTTAAGTAGTAAAAACAGATTCAGAGAGTTGGGAAAGGGAGGGAATCCACAGATAGTTTTCTGTAGCCAGGTTCTGAAAACAGTTATAAGAAAACTCCCCCTGCAGGCGTTTCGTGGTTACTGCAAAGTAAACAGGAAATTTTGCCCAGCAAACTCTGCTGATTCATCAGGCCGTCCAGGGTTTCCTTTGACTTAAAAACAAACCTGTTTCCTCCTGGCATCCAGCACCCTTTGCCCCCTAGGGAGATGAATAATGCAGACAGCACCTCCTCTCCTCCCTTGGTCCCTCAGGCCCACAGCTGCCTCAAGTTCAACAGCAGTGCTAAAGGGACATTTTTTTCCAAAGAGCTGAAAATTATCCAGAGGTTTTTTTTTTGTTGTTTTTTTTTTCCTACTTCCATAAATTCACCAGCAAAAGAACATGTTTCAATAAGGGAATAGTTAATTCCTCCCAACTTAGAGGTGGGGAGTGGGAAAGCACACGAAATTCGTAAAAATCAGTTGTCACCAAGCCTTGGCTGACCTTGGGGACAAACACAGGTCGATAAATGCGTAAAAGAGAAGAGCAGCCTGGCTGAGAACCAGAACTCAACATCTTATTTGTCTTACCTCCCTCCCGCCCCAATCCAGATGCCTTGATCTTGCTTACACCTACTTGTGTTTTAAGGCCTGAAACAAAATTTGTTTAACTATTTGGCTCCAAATGAGAAAAAGGCTTGCTACAGAATCACACGACATTAAATAAAACCATGTATTATGAGGACCTGGCCCAGTTGCAACCATGCCAAACCCTCTGGTCCTCTTGAACACCCTTAGGTCTAAATATTGCCTGTCCAGATAAGGCTTGAACGGGCAGGAAGTCCAGGCTATGGGCATCCCAGGGGAGAGGTGGGGGAAGGGGTAACATCTCACAAAAGAGCCTTGTTCCCCCTTCAGGCTGGTTACTGTGCAGTTACATATATTATGATTCTGAAGGTTGAAAAGGCTCTTGGTTTTGTTAACGTGTTTTCAAACCACTAATTATTCCCTGCTGTTTTGAGGTGTTAAATACATAAACACATGGGCTACTCAGCTTAAGAAATTAGGGGTTTGGGCCTCTCCAGATGAGCCAGTGTGAAAGATAGTTCCATATAATTCATTTCTACACAAGTCTTAGTTCTACACAAGCCAGGGCCACACACCAGTCATGACAGGGGCCACTAGGTCCAGGCTATCTGGCTGTCACCCCAGAATGTCTGAGCACATGAGGTAGGCCTTGGTGAGAATGTGTGTCTGTTCCATGGAAAGTACTGGGAGTCAGAGCTTGAGGTTTTCTGTCAATAAGGCCCTTGGACCAGCACCCAGGGGCTTATCAAGTTGCCTTCAAGATAGGTAATCTCCATCATGTGACAGCCTATGTGAGCAATAACAGCCCATATCTTATGTGGACATATGTCAAGGCTTATACTTTGGCTTTTGTCCATTTAGCTTCCTAGAAGTCTTCATCTCCAGACTCAGTGCTATGGGCACTCAACATCAGAGGCACTAAGGTTTAGGTTGCTCAACACTGAGTCAACAATTTTCATTGTGTGTGTGTGTGCTTGCTTGTTTGCTTGTGTGTTCATGTGTGCGCTCATGTATGTGTGCATGCATGTAGGTGTGCATGTGTGTGGAGTCAACTTTGGGTGTCATTCCTCAAGAGCCCTCTATAATTGTTTTCTGAGACAGGGTGACTCTCTGGGACAAGGGGCTCACCCCTTGGGCTAGACTATCTGTTCAAATGACAAGCCCCATACATTTACTTTGGCTAGGATTAGAGATTAAAGGCATGCACCACCATTCAGTTTTTTGCTTTTGTTTTTGTTTTTGTTTTTTTAACATGGATACTAAGGCTGGAACTGGTGTTTTTATGCTTGAACAGCAACTCCCCAGCTCCTAAAAACAAACACTTTTTAATTAATTCCAGGATGGCACCAGAACCCAGATCAATGTGCAAGGTAAGGCCCATCAAGCTGAAACAAGCAGTCTGGCTGCTTCTCAGCACTGTGAGTCAGGACTGCCTCCACAGAGCAGACTTCAGAGGCTGGCAGCATTGTGTGGAGAGGGGACAGCATCAGCAATGGTATCAGATGCCAGCCAAGATTAGGTATATTAGACACCACACTCCTTCTCCCCAGCCAGAAAGGCATAGGAGCAGAGTTGCCTGGACCAAGATTCCCAGCAGCAGGGCTAGAGTTCAACAGCTGGATTGAGCGAAGGAGCTAAGAAGGAAGGAGCTGAAAGTGAAGAATCTGAGAGCCAACAGCATTCCTCACCAAGGGCACTTCTTGTGGCCGGTTCAGAGCCCCTGCCTCAGGAGGACACAGGCACACCTCCTCAGTGTCCCTCTACTCCCAAACAAAAGAGAAGAGGCCATGCATGTCACACTCACAGGTTCAGTTGGACAGAACAGGATGAGTGATTCGATGGGGTCTGTTCCCCGTCATCTGCAATGCAAATGAAGCATCATGATGCACCCAGCAAGAACATACAAAGATGCTTAGCATTGACTTATTAGGGGAAAGAGAATTAAGATCACAGAGAGACATTGCCTCGTGTCCATTAGGAAGCTTAATAGCCAAACTCTAAAAAGAAAACAAAAATGATCCAGACCCCTGGACATGGATGTCAATGAGGAGGCCTCTGCACTCCAGGGGGCCCCTGGTGGTGGATCAGTATTTTTCCCTGGTGTAAGAAGGGACTTGGAGAGCCCATCCCACGTGAAGGGATGCACTCTCGGCCTGGACACATGGGGGAGGGCCTAGGCCCAGCCCAGGATGATGTGGTGGACTTTGGGGAGCCACCATCGAGGGCCCTACCCTGGCTGGGGAGTGGAGGGTGGATGGGGCGGGAAGTAGGAAGGAGGGAGGGGGAGGGAAGGGAGAGGGAGAAGGGATTGACATGTGAAACAAGCTTGTTCCTAATTGGAACTAATAAAAAGAAAGAAAGAAGACCAAATATTTTGTAAACCAATCTTAAAAGTAAAACTAGTAATACAAAGAAACAAAAAAATCAAAAAGTAATACCTTAGCCCTCTTACTAAAATAGGAATAGAAAAAGAATGAGATATCACTTCACCTCCACTGTGATGGCCATCCTCACCATCCATCTGATTGCATTTGGAGTCACCTAAGAGGTGTGTCTGTGAGGATGTTTCCAGAGAGGTTAACTAGGGAGGAAAGATGGTACCATACCACCCTAACAGTGGGTGGCATCACCCCATGGGATGAAGGAAAAGAAAGTGAATAAAAAGGAAGAGAAGGAGAAAGGGTGGACCCCCTGCTCTCTGCCTCACATTCCACTGAGATATGATGGAGGAGGAGGGACAGCCACAGCATCTTCCTCCCCTTCACCTTCTCTATGCTGAGCTGTACCCACATGTGTGGCTGGTTGAAAGATAAATGGGTGCTGATGTGGAGAAAGAGTAGGGCAGGTATTTTAAATAAGGAATGACCCAAAATTCTACTTCTAGATATATTCCCCTCAAAGAATTAAAAGTAAAGATTCAAAAAGGATAATTGTACACTTAACTGGGCATTACTCGTGATAGCCAGAAGAAGGAAGCAAATGGGCATTCATTAACAGCTAAGTATATGTTTTTTAATGGAGGTCCATGATGTGAATTGTAATTCAGCCATTTAAAAAGCTGAAATTCTGGGATGTGTCACAATGGAGATGAACTTTGAAAATAACTTGTTAAGTGAGATAAGCTTGATCTAAAAAGATAAATATTTTTAGGATTCCACTTATGTGAACTCAGAAGAGCAAATTCATAGAAGCAGAGAGCAGAGCAGGGCCAAGAGAAGATGACTGAGAGCCACTACATAAGGGACACAGGTTCAGTTGGGGAAGAAAAGAGTGTTCTGGAAACAGTGGTGATGGCTATTGTATGGAAATATGTCACCGAATCGTACCTCCCAAAGTGACCAGCACAGGGATTGTCGTGGCAAGTATATTTTACCATGATAACAATGACACAGGACCAGGCACTATGAAGCTGTGGGTCCTGTCTTCTCTCAGACGCCTTCTCCTGGCTTCAGCTTCTCTCTGCTGCTTTCTACCTCCCCTGTCATGGCTGGAAACGTAGCTCCCCCAGTCAAAGGAAGAAAGTACAGGTAGGCACAAGGAGGTCATTGAGACTGGAGCATGCTCCTCAGTGTGCAGGATGGGTGGAGGTGGTATGCTTAGGTGGGCTGGTTTAAGGCAATCTCTTCTGTCTTACAAGCAGCATTTGTAGGCCAGGAAGAACTCCTGTCTGAATGCTTTGTTTGGTTTTGTAGCATTATCAGACCCTGTTCACTACTATTTAGTGCCTTAAAGATAGAATACTGGTAAGTGCCAATTTACAGCAAGATTTTTCTCCTACAAAAACATCACGCAGAAACAACTAGAGCAGGATGTCTGATGCTTACATGCTTACAGAAGAGAAAAACATAAGACACACACACACACACACACACACACACACACACACACACACACATACATGCATACATACATACATACACATACACCCACATGCAAACACACCCCCCACACACACACACACACACACACACACACACACACACACACACACACACACACACACACGATGTACTCAACCATCAGTTCCACCCTAGTGGCTGAGCTATGTACAGAGCCTGTATGGCTTCATCTGGCATTTCTTTTTTCCTGAAGAATTTTGTTATGTCTTCAAAATCACTCACTTAGCACCCACATTCACTGAGGGTGTGTGCAGATGCCCATGCCCAGTGGGGTGTTTTCTAACAGTGAAGGCCTATTTTCTCAATCACTCCCTCCAGTATAAAGTGTACTGTTCTCCCCAACTAACCTTTTCACGTCTTTTTATTTGTCATTCTCAGTGGTTATTCTAGATCTTTCAAATAAAAATGAAAATGTAGCCACCTCCCCATCTCAGGAATGGGGGAGACTTTGAATTGGGCAATGTCAGGGGAATAGCACAGGCCCCTGTGAATCCAAGTATCATGGTCCAGGTCTTTGTCTGCCTCTGATATCCATGGGCACCAACTGCTCACCTCACTAGAGGGGCAAAGGGCAGGCTTCCTCCCCATGAGAGGTGACCATCAGATGTTAGGGAGTTGAGCTTGCTTCCTAGCTTTCCTCCCTCACATCCCTTCTGCCCTTCCTTCACCAAGTCCCAGAGTCTTTTCATGATGGTCCTGGCTTATGCCATGCTTTCCTTTGCTAACACACTCCATCTCTGATCAAACTCCAAGGTTGTCTCCCAGAGGCTCAGATGTCACCAGCTGGTGACAGTATTTGGGGCAATGTTGAAAAGTATAGAAGAAGGTGGGACCTGTCTAGAGAATTGGGTCACTGGGATCATGCTCTTGGGGACTACATCTTGTCTCTTTGTCTGCTTCCTGACCATGAGGTGAAGGGATATGCCCCCCATGCCCTCCTTCCATGCTGTCCTCCATCACCACCAGCCCAAGACCACAGAGCCAGTTGCCCATGGACTGACAACTCCAAAGCTGTGAGATAGGTAAAGTCCCTTAGGTATTTGTCCAAGTGTTGAGAAACTAGTAAAAATCATGTCATTTGCATGTTATGGCCAAACATCTTCAAGTCTTGCAGTCCATCCACAGACAGGCTCCATTTATACACCATCTCTTCTCCTAGAGGAAACTCTATGATCAGTCTTTTGTGGAACTCCAAACACACCCACCATCTCTGCCTTTCACCCATCCCATTTGCTTGCCTGGTGGACAATTCTTATAGTCTCCCTTTAGGTTTTTTCTGTACCCCTAGCCCTCCTGAAACAGCTCTTCTCCCAAAGAAGTTCTCTCGGAGCTTTCCTCACCCATCCTTAGCCCGCCACATCTTGCGTATCCTCAGCCTACCACACCTGCTCTGGATAAACACAGATCCGTTGAGTTTGGCCTCCACTGCTGCATGCATGATGACAGACATGCCTCGGATAGGGATATCTGCACCAAGTCGTCTCTAACCAGTTAGAGAGGGTGTTTTCAGCCACTCTTTACCTTTCTTGGGGAATCCACAGTTAGAATTCTCCCTGCAGCACTGACATCACCAACACATTCTTGTATGCTTGGCCACTCTGAGAAGGTAGATCCCAGAGTGAGGCGATATGGTGAGTGTGCCATCTTCCATTTATCGACTTACTTCGCTCCTGTGTCCCGGGGTAAGGACAGTGTTGTTTTCAGACAGCCCAGGCATGGGATAAGGAAACCTGCATTTACAGAGGTTCTCTTAAGATCCAGGAGCCAGGACCAGGGCTGGAGGACAGGTAATGGCAAGGAGGTGGATGGGGGAGGGTGGAGGAGGGTCCACAATGATGCCTGGAGCCTGGAATTCAGTGTCACAAAACCTGCTGCCTGAGGAGGACATGAGCTGGGGAAGATCCCCCCAAACCCCCCAATCCCCCCCCACACACACACACACATTGCCTGTTCTCTGTGTACCTGGACCAGAGCTAGGAAAGTGCTCTGTGGCCATCAGAAAACAGAAAAGGACAAGACATCCCACCTATTTGGGAAACATCAGCAACAGGGGCAGCAAAAACTTAACGTCAAGAGATTACTCACATTCTGGGCTGACTTTACAAATAGGAAAACTTGTCTAAGTTCATTAACTGAAACCATAGGAGAAATTCTAGAAAGCTATGGAGAAGTTAAGTACCTCACTGGGTGTGCATGTGTTTGTCTGTTCGTGTATGCATATGCGTACATGTACATGCAGGTCTATATGTATGTGCATGCCTGTCTGTGTGTGCATACCTGCATGTGTATCCACGCATACAAGTATGTATGTGTAATATCTGTCCATCGTTATTAGGTGAACACAAAAGCCCACGCAGCATAAGGTAGTTTCCTAACACAATAACAATACAACACAAGTAGTAACTTTTCTGAGTTCCCCTATTAATAAATGGCACTGTCAGGCGGATGGATAATGAGTGTGGCGCAACATGAAGCATTCTTTCCTAGGCGTCGACCAGTCCAACTCTCTCTAATTATAACTAATTTATCACTCCTACGTGTATATATACTTGTACTTTGTCTTTCCTAATTGCTTTAGCAAATGCTTTACCTATTTGTCAATTTTCTCGTTTCAGGATTAGTTAGATATGCTCTAGTTTGCCAGCTTTATCCGAATCCTGTCATTTTTTCTGATTTTCTAATTCCTTAATTTCTCTTCTTTTCCATCATTAATTTTATCCTGCTGCTTTCTTTAAATAATCAGTAACAGTTTCTTGACTTCATTATCATTCAGTTACTTTTAATTATTTTTAGACTGGTACAAGGGAAAGAATAGAAAGCACTGCACATCTCTGAATAGAGCGTAGGGTGTACCTGGTATTTTTCAGGATGCAGTATTCTTCCTATGCATGCACACAGCTGTAGTTCATCTTTCTTCATTGACCAGTGAGACACTTAAGAGATCATTCAGTCATTCATTTTCCAATAAGTGTTTTCTTTCTTTACTTATGTCTACTTTGGTTTAGAACTGGAACTAGGGTTAGAAAAGGGTATCTTCTAAATATCAATTTCACACTCCCAGTCGATCCATGGCACTGAGTTCTCTCCTAGAGTATAGACTTTGTTGCCTATTTTTACTGACAATAACATTCAATTTTTTAACACTTTAGGTCTTTTTATATAGCCAGGAGAACAAATGTTTAACACTAGATTTGAATTCAAATTCTACATGTTTGTACATATTTAACTATTCAATATTTGTCTCAGATAGATTTAAAATAAAAACCAGATTGTTTATTCTTGGTTTGTCTTTAGAAAGCACCTGGTTTTTCTTCCCCTAGATTGAGAGTATTGTTTTTCGTGACAGCTGCTTAACTTCATTGAATTTATTTTTCTTTTCCATCTATCCATTTATTTTTGAACTCTCATGTGTATGAATGTTTGCTGCATGTATGTAAATGTGTTACATGTGTGACTGGTGCCAGAAGAGGGCATTGGATGCTCTGAAACTAGAGTTACAGAAGGTGTTGAACCCCATTATAGGTGCTGGAAACTTGGGGAAGCAAGCGCTTTTAACCACTAAGGCGTCTATCAGAAATGTTTTCTTTTTTTCTTCTTTTTTTTGAGTGATCACTTTTAATGCCCCTGGGATTGGTGTTGTCTTATTGTTGTCACATGGTCTAAGTCTATTTCCTAGTTTTTTGGTACCTTCTTTATGCCAACATAGATGACTCGTTTTAAATTTTGTTCATGAGACTTTTTGCCTTGAGACTTGAGATGACACATGTTGAAACCCATTTCCATTTGTCAACATCAACAATAAATACCTCCTCGATCTGTAGTCCTCAGGGACTGCTCATCTACTCTTCACTCCACACCCCCTGCTCTGCTTTCAAGCTGGGCTGAGATGTTGCATCCACTGCCCCCAAGTTTGGCAATGACATCATTGTGTTTGCCTATTATGTCATTTTCCTTTGGAGCACTGCAGCACTTAAACCCGGTTTATAACCCCGTTAGAGCTGTTAATATTTGATTTTATATTTTTAAAGCCTTGGTTATTATTGCCCATCCCTTTCTGCTGTGACTTACTCTGTTTAGGAGAGTTGTTTTGTTTATAACATTACTTATTAAATGAGATTACCTCTTGGAGTCAAATTTCCAGAATTGTTTACTCTGTAAATATTTATTGAATCAATAATTAATTTATCCACCTCAAGAGTTCATACATATTTAAGCATTTTTCATACATAAACAGTATGTCTGGGATTAACATTTGGGGCCCAGATGCCATTTTTCTGGAAATATTGAGTGTTCTCTCCATTGTGGGCTGGTGTCTAATTGCGATGAGACACCCCAGGGCAACCTGTTCTTTTGTGTGTAGAGACAGTTGTTGCTGCTTCCTTTGTTCGAAAACAAATTTCCCCAATCCAACCTCTTCTTCCTCATCCTATCTTTCTCCCCTTTTCCCTCTCGTTCTCTCTCAATATTTATGAAAATCTGTCTCACATAGCGAGTTTGTGACTTGACCATGTCTTTGAATCACTGTTTGCAGCTTCTTACATTACACGAGTAGGAATATTCTTGTCCACCAAGGCTATAATCCTACATACTTGGAAAAACTGAGGCAGGAGGATCACAAATTAAACCTGCCTCCATACAGAACAAGTTCAAGTCCAGCTAGGCCAATTTAACAACAACTTGTCAAGACTAAAAAGAAAAACGAAAAATTCAAACAGAAGTGGAAATACATATTGACAGTAGAGTACTTGCTTCTGGTAGCCAAGGCCCAGACTCCACAGCAGTTGTAGTCAGTTTATTCGTCCTTCTCCCTGGAAATATTCATCCTTATGTTCACTCCTGTCTATTGTGCTCCTTCTAAAGAAAAGCAAGTTCTTAGTCTTCTGTCTGCAGCAGATGAAATTTTCATGCGCCCTATGCATCACCAAGGTGACATCCCACATGGTCATCTTGAGGTTTTAATTCTTTTAAAAATATTTTTGTGTATGGCTGTTTTGTCTGTTTGTATGTCTGTGTACCACTTACAAACAGTGCCTATAGTGGCCAGAAGAGAATGTCAGACCCCCTGGAATTGTAGTTACAGATGGTATCAGGGCCCCATATGGATGCTGGAAATTGAACCTTTTCCTCTGAAAAAGCAACAGATGTTTTAATCTCTGAGCCCCAAATTTTGTTTATTTTTACTTATGTGTAGGTATATGTTTCTGCTTGTCTGTGTGCTATGTGTGTGTGATTCCCATGGGGGTCAGAAGTGGGCATCAAAATCTACTAAAAATCAGAGTTATTGGCAGTTGTAAGCCACCACGTGGATGCTGGGAACCAAACCTGGATCCTCTGCAAAAGCAGCCAGTGCTCTAAATCACCAGGCCATCTTCTCAGTTCCTCAGAAAGTGATTTTAATCTGTACTACACACTGCTCAGGTTTTCCTTCATTTGCTTATTTCAACATTGTCTGATTTCTTTGTCTTTTATTTCTCTGTGTGTGGCTGTGCACCTATGTTCCTATATTCAAAGTATAGAGGAAGACATTAGGTGCCCTCCTCTGTTATTTCTTATCTTATTTTGTCTGGTGGGGTCTCTCACAAAACCTGAAACTCCCCATTTTGGCTATGCTAGCTGGCTAATGAGCTGCCAAGATCCACCAGTCTCTGTCCCCAGTGTTGAGGCTACAGGCATGCTCACTTACTGTGCCTGGGTTTTACATGGGTGTCAGAGGTTCACATTCAACTGTCCTTGCTTGTAGAACAAGCATTCTTCCCTGCTGAACTATTTCCCCAGATCATGTCATTTTATTAGTCTCCCTGAAAACTCACAACTCCAGATGCCATCCATGTTTCTCTATTCATTGAACCACAGCTTATTTTCAGTGCAGAATTTTAACACTGACCTCAAATCATTTGACAGCTGCATAACCACCTTGAATAGTAGCACTTTGTCTGGTAATGGTGACCATGCAATCTCATGGAGCTACTTCAATCTGTCTCTTTTACACACTGGGCCCAGACCCTTTTCCCTCTGGATTTTTTTTAAACTCTTAACCATTCTGCTGCTTGAGAGAGCTTGGAAGGATTGTGACCACAGCCTGCACCGGTGGGACAATATTGTGAATTCTTCAACAGCTTTGGCCCTCAAGTCAGGTTCTCCAAGCCAGGATAATCCTATTTTAACCAGGGTACTGAGCCCTTACATCAGTGTTATTCTTGTTGAGTGAAAAGCTTTGTTAAGGGCAGGCACTCTGTCGAGGCTACTTTGTTGTGTTCATGCTGTCATGGTGCATGGATTTCCAGTCAGCCTGTGTGGGCTGCTTAGCCTTGGCTCAGACACTTACTGCCTGGTTACTTCTCACTATGGTCAGGACCAGAGCAGAGAGAGACCACAGCAGACAAGAGTGCCACACAATAGCTCTGAAAACCCAACTGACTTCGAAAACAAACAGCTGGAAACCTTTCTTCTCTTCCAGTTAAATCAAGACTGACTACCCTTACAGAAGACTTGCCTAGTAATCCATGGGAGAATGGGGTGGCTGGGAATTCTAATCCAGCCATGCTCTAGCAAGTTCTCCTTACTCACCCTTCCCTGGACTGTGCAGGTTAGTGTAAGAGAAGAAATATTTTCATCTCTACATCTTTCCTTTCCTGAGTGAAATCAAAGCCCTTGATCCTAAAGAAGCCACAATCAGAAAGGCCTTGAGTCATATGTGGCCATTGAACTTCACAGAAGCACTAAGTCAGCCAGTCAGACATGTGAAAAAGAGGGTGGCAATGCCAGATAGGGAGCAGGTGGGAGTGAGGGGAAGGTCTTGCTCATTCTCATTGCAAGTGTCCATCTTGAAGAATTGAGAGATCAGACTATAGTCCTGACTGAGTAGAAGTCAGTGACAGCTCACTCACCAGAGGGACACAAGATGGAGAGAAAGTCAAGGACTCTCAGAACATTCCATTGGCCCATCACCCCACCCCATAAGATTGAAGTTATCCCAATAAGCAAATCTAGGTTTTGAAGCTCTGAAGGAGATGGACAGGTCTCCCAACAGCCTGTAGGTAGTCACAACATTGAATCAGAGTCTGCCTGAACAAGAGGAAGAAGCAGAAGGAAAACATGTATCCTATCTTTCTTTCCCCGTCTTGAGAGTTCCTCTCTGTGGGATACCAGGGGAGCCTAAGTTTGCCTAGCAGGGTGGCTAGGGAACTTCTGGAAAAGAGAGAGTTTTGAAATTCTGCCTCTCCTCATATTTGGTGTGTGTGTGTGTTGTGAGTGTGTGAGGACATGTGAATATTTGTATATATGTATGTGTTGTATGTATGTGTAAGAGTACAATCGTATTGTTGTAATGGTGTATGCTGTGTATATATATGCATGTATGTTGTATGTGTTATGTATATGACTGGGTAGAGACCAGCCTTTGAGTGTTAAGCTGACCACATGGTACTCCCTACTCTTTGCTCCAGAGAAACCTTGTCCCTCCACTAGTGACAGGCATGCATCTGGGCTTGCTGAAATCCCACACCAGAAGCTTTCTTTACCCTCACCTCCCTTGCCATCCACTGGTCATACTCTGTGTGTCTTCTGAGCATTGTGAAGTAGGCTTGTGGGTACTCAGGGTCTCAGGACTATCTAAATGGATATTCCATCTCTCCATAGCCTCCTTTATTCACAAGGTTGCCAGGCTCTTAGCAGCATGAAGCCTTTCCCAGGGAGGACCAGCACTGTGAGCCATGAGAGAACTCTCTACAATGTCACCCCACTCCCATATGTACTACTGTCACAATTGCATGTTAGATCATGCAGGAAAAGAAGCCAGGTGCCTCTCCTCCCTAGATCTTCCTCCCTAATACCCCAGGCCAGAAGAGGTGCCGTTCCAACTCTTCCTGGAGATAGAGACCCCTAGATGCCAACATCCTTGGGAGATGTTGCTCCAGGCCACATGGAGTAAACCACTAAGTGGCATGTTTCCATGACTTCTGCATCAGCTTCTGCCTCGAAGTTCCCGCCTTGAGTTTCTACTCTGTCTTCCCTTAGTGATGAACAGTGATATGGAAGTATAAGCTGAAATAAGCCCTTTCCTCCTCAAGTTGCTTTAGGTAATGGTGTTTATCACAGCAATAGAAAGCCAACCAAGACCCTGGGGAATCACAAATCCTATTTGCCAGTCAAAACTGAAAAATGACTTTCTGTTCCTTCTATTCCGTGTATGTGTGTATACCCCAGAGTCCTAAAACCACTACTTTAAAAAGGAAGGGGCCCAAGACTCCAGGATTTACAGGTTTTGAAAATACATCGGAAAACACACTTTTAAAATATAGTCCCTATTGTATAACTAGGGTGGAGGTGTTAGTGAGTGGTACTGGTCCCTCTGTTCCTTGGTTGCTTTGTTTACTTGGTCTAAGCCACTGGGCAGCTCAAAGATGCTGCCTAAGAAATGAGGGAAGAAAGTGAGGAGAGAGAAAGGACTCCCCAAGACCCTGACATCTATGGCCATGCAGAAACATGCAGGCTGTAGTTTACAACTCCAGATGACCAGAGCTAGCTGGATCCTGCCATGCATCTCTGCCCCTGGAAGCCAAGCCGTAGGTTTTTCTGGTGTTGGCAGAGCCACAAAGCCTGCTAGGTATCCTAACATTCTGCCTCAGGGGCAGAGCCCTAGTGAACACAGGTGAGCTATGAATCTCTGTTGTGAGCTTGATCCTCAGGGAAAGAGTTGTGGAAACTGAGCAAAATTGTTATCAGTGATGTTCAAAAGTAAACCAAACTTCTCAGCTCAATAAATACATTAGAAAGTTAGGAAAAATGATAATTTTGAAAATCCACCTAACACACACTCATCCACACAAACACACAAGCAGCCCTCAGGTAGAGAACATTTGAAGACAGCAAACAGCATCTAAGTTATTATGTCATTGGCTATTTAAATGATTTTTGGGCTGGGCATTGGTGGTACATGCCTTTAATCCCAGCACTTGGGAGGCAGAGGCAGGTGGATCTCTGTGAGTTTGAGGCCAGCCTGGTCTGCAGAGTGAGTTCCAGGACAGACTAAAAAACAATACAGAGAAACCCTGTCTTGAAAAACCAAAAGAAAAAAAGAAAGAAAGAAAGAAAGAAAGAAAGAAGAAAAACTGATTTTTGTACCCATCAACTATTAAGAGTTTTAATTATTGAAATAACACTCATTTTCTTCTTAATAAATGAAGTCCCCTGGTTTTCTGGGAAGCACCTCATGGGATGGGAGACTCTGAGATGTGTTTGCTTTGATGATAATGGCATTTCTATTGTGTTTGGTCCCTAGAACATCTTCTGCAACAGTGAGCAGTGCTCTGACTCCTTTGAACAAGGGTTCTTGTTGATCGAAAATATTACCAAGGTCTGGTGGCTGTACGTCCATTGAAATGTAGTGTCTTCCATAAAGGACTTGGCATTTGTGAAGTTCTAAGCCAGAGGGGGTTAAACTAGACAAAGTTAGCTGTCCCTTTCAACAAAACCAAAACCCAGGAGGTCTGAAGATGTAATCCGCAGCCTCCAGTCCAGCCACATGACTGACTGCAAGCCGCGCAGCGTCACACTGAGTGCGGCCAGCCGGGTTCTTTGATTCTCTGAATTCAGAAAGCTAAAACCAAAACTATTCTTCATCTGCTAAATATCCCTAGGTTGCCTCTGTTTTACCACCCCCTTCTTTTTACTTCCCTTCATTTGTCCTTTTTTTCCCCTGGTTGTCGTGGGAGTTAGCTGGGACTGAAAAAGAAATAACTGTTGTGTCTCATTCTGCAAATTTCCCTAGCCTGGTAGGATAGAGATGCCAGCTTTTGGCCAGGAACAGGAGGCATTTGCAACAGGGTAGTGTGGTTTCAGAGAGGAGGTGTTCAGTTCTGGTTCCTGAGAATAGGGCCACAGAGTTGGCTGGTACCCTAAACTGCCTGTGCTGTTCCCAACCTGCAGATGTTCCCGGGAACCCATGTTTTGGGTCCTCAGTGCCATTGTAATGGTCTACTGTAGACAGCCCTGCAGGCTTTAGTGGGGTGAAAGCCATTGGTGTTGCTGCTGCTGACATGTGGCTCCAGCTTTGCCCGTCTCTGCTATGTCCTTCATATGAAAAGCCCTTCCACATCAGGGGCTCCTCAAGTGGCACAGCCACCTGGGGTACCTGTGGATGCCACCCTGACTCTTGTGCTCTCACCTACAGGCCTACCAGATGTCCCCAGAGCTGTATAGCTACAACTCTTGCTGTGTCTGAAGAGCTGCATGCCTTAGGGTACCAGCTTGCAATTCTGTAACACCTTTTGGACCCACTTGGCCCTCATCCCATTCTTTCTCACACCAGGCCCCATCTCTGCATGGTGCAAGCCAACCATCAACAACAGCACTGTTTGTGCCAGGAGGCCAAATTAATTAGATCACCAATTAGTGGCAAACAGCAAACCCTCTCACTTAGCCCTGGTCTTGTCTTCTGCTCCTGTGACCATGTGTGACTGGAAATCAGAGGCCATGTGATACGGTGGGCATGACGGGTGACAGGACTTTTCTTTGGGGTCTGCACTGCACTCTTCATATCCCCACTTGCCATGTCTCTCCTGTGCTTTGAGAGTACCCTTTAAAGCAGGGAATCAACCTACCAGGCCCCTGTGCTTTCTGTTGTCTTTGATGGGCATGGTCTGACCTATGGACATCCCAGTTTTGTTTCTTTGAAACTCTTTGAGGTCTGTAATTCACTTAGCGGTGAATCAGCCACATTGCTTCAAGGACTGCTATTGGATGCTCCCCGAAGAACACTAATGCTGCTATCTTTGCTCAGGTCTGCCTGAGATGATAGAGACAGTGAGGACCTGGTCCAGACCTGGTCTTCTAGGACAGGTAAATAGCAAGATGCATAGGCAAGTGGCGATGAAATGGAGGCTCACTGTGTAGACTGTGTCAGAAGTACCCCCTGTGTAGTTAAGGTTCTCCCACTTATTTCAGGGTCAGTAGTGAAAGATAAGCCTTCCCAGGAAGGGACAAGCTAAGCAGTTTGACCTGCAAGGCCCATATAAGTGACTCACCACTTTGTCTGAACATACTTGGGGCACAGCTGTTCCCACTGAAGTTATATGTAGGAATTTTAGGGTAGGAGGCATTCACAGCCTCCATGTGTGCCCTGACAAATGCCAGGATGCAGAGCCATGGGAAGCCCCATCACCACCACAAAAGCCATGCTCAAACTGCTGGCTAATTGGAGTTTATTTACAGCAAACTACAGCCTCCCTTCTTCCCAGATTGCTGAAGTCAGGTAAAGCTGATTGCATGTAGACAGAAGTAGTAAACAGTTTGATGTGGTAGGTTCTTGATGCTTTTGCATGATATCAAGAAAACATTCCCCTAGACGGTTTCTACAAAAGCAACAGCTATAGAGGAACAAAGAGGCCTTGGCCAAGAACTGTGCCCAGATGGTTCCCTGGGGGCTGAGCACCCCAGAAGCTGATTTTGGTGTTTGGATTCTACAGGGAGAGAAAGAAAGTTATTGCAACTTTATAAGCTTTCAGATGGAAGCACGAAATAATGGCTCACTGTAAAATGAAAACAACACTAATGATCGTGTTCATTAGCAAAACGTTATTTGCTGGACCCACATTAGCAGCTATGGAATTGCAGGTGATAATAGGAACATGAAATTAATTTCATTGAAGGAATTGAAGAATGATTTATTTACAACGAATACCCATTCTGTATGAAACTCCCCTGGTTCTGTTAAACATAGCCAGAACACACAACTCAGAGCTAACAGTCTGTCAGAGATCTGGTTACTTGGAGTGTGTGTGTGTGTGTGTGTGTGTTGTAGTGTAAAAGCATACCTGGAGAACTCCATATATGTATACGATGAAATAGGATCATATTCACCCATACCAAAGAATAATTAAAAAAATAAGAAAAACAACATCAACAACAAAACAAAACTTTCAACACATGTAAAATAAAACATGGAGGAGGGGAAGATACATGTTGGGGTCTGCAAAGGGCTCATCAGATGAAGACATCTGCCAGAGTTTGATCCCCGACACTCCCATGGTGGAAGGAAAGCTGACTTCCACAGGTTGTCCTCTGACCTCCACACATGTACTGTGGCACATTCACCCGCATACATGTGCAGGTAAGTAGATACACACACACACACACACACACACAAATAAATATGTGGACATACAATATAAAATAAAACACATAAAATAAATTTGTGACAAAGAAATAAAGCATACCTTCTATGCACATTTGAGTGGCTATACAACAGAAATATTTTGTTAAAATTTGAGAAATAATAGTTTTGGTGGCATGTCCTTGCTCTGCTCACCCTGATGGTATTGCATAATCATATATATACACACGCATAATATATATATATATATATATGTGTGTGTGTGTGTGTGTGTGTGTGTGTATTTTAAGGATATCTGTAAACTGTGGTAGGCTTCTGTGTTCTATACATCTCTGCAACCACAGCCTAGACCAAAGTAGCTTGCCAGCTCTTTGAGAAAGTTCCCTGCTGTTCTAATTAATTCTGCACCTCAAAGAAGTCTCATTCAGACTCTGGTGCACTGGGCTGATTCCTGCTCCATTTGAGTTTTATCTAGCAGAACCACCCTGTGTGTAGCTGTGTGTTCGGCCCCCTTTCCCCCAGCGCAGCATTTTTGCAATCCATCCGTGTGTAGTTGTGGAGCAATCTTTCTGAATATGGCTCACTTCTGTCCGGACGTCCTTAGCACTGTATTGTCCTGTTAGTTGTTGACTTCTTAGTCACCTGAAGAAAGTAATCTAAGTCTCTTCATTCAGACAAAGCCTAGTCAACTCTGTGAGGCAGGTGGCATCAAGTCTTAGGCCTGGAAAGGAGCAGAGGACAGAGTCCTCTCCCACAACCACAGCTGGGAGACCTGGGCTCAGCCTGGGTCTGCAGGGAAGACAAAGGATGAAGTGCCTTGGGACTCCATGGGCAATTTGCAAGCACAGCCTCAGGGAGCATGTTATGCAGGACCCTCTGGTTTTTAAACTCAGCTGCTGTGTCATGCACCCTATTTACCACTCATTTTCATTTGTAAGGTTAGTCCCAAGCTCTGGAAGCAGAGCCTTACTTGTGAGTCTTTTTGTAAGCACACTGGGCTCTCAGAGGCTCTCAGATCCCAGCCCTGGAAGCACCACACATCTTGTCACAGCAAGAGCCCTCCTGATTATCTCACCACCATTCTCTTGGGACCACGCACAATACCAGCCTCTTGCCTGTGTTTGTTTATTAACTAGTTGGTGGAGTGGAAAACTGTCCCCATTTTTAAGTTATTATTTATTTAGTTATTTAAATAAGTAGTGCTCTTAAAATTTTTCTCTCAGGTAGACAGACCCACTAACCCCACCTTTCATTTTTGCTGCAATAGTATAGAGACTAAGTTTCTGAAAAGACCTGCACAGTCTAGGCCCTGCTGGGAGCTCCCAAAGACTAGAAACCCAAGTCCAGTCTCATTTCTGGGGTGAATGCAAGAAAGAAGAGAAGTCTCTCTGTGTTACAATGAACACTTGCAAAGGGCTTTAAAGAACTGCCCATCAAGGATCAGATGCAAAACCAAGCTGCTTTAAAAGCAGAAAGCACAGCTTCAAATCAAGCAACGTAAAAAGAAGAAAATGAACCTGAGTCCCCCAGATGTTTTTCCCACCATGGGAGACATTAGAGTGGTGCTGTCACACCTACCATATAAGAACAAGACAATGTCCTACCTTGTGGCAGAGGTAGTATTAGCACTGCGAGAGCTGAGTCAGGAAGATCATGAGTTCAAGGCCAGCCTAGGCTACTTAGACACTGTCTCAATCAATCAATCAATCAATCAATCAATCAATCACTCAATCAATCAATATAAAAAGGACCCGACAAACAAGAACATGCATAATAAGAAATTTGATTAAGCAATCATCAAATTATAAGGCATATATGAGATACAGGAGACAGGAATCTATAATATAGTATAGGTTGTATATCCATGTAACACACTGTGAGTGGCTTCAGAAATGTTTCTGCAAGTCTTCTATCCTAACTAGAATGGAAATAGTAGAATTCCTGTGTTTTATAAAGACAAATCAATATGACTTTTCAGCAATGATAACAAAATCAAGATGAAGGAGAAGACACCTTCCTAAAAGGGGCTGTTTCTGCTTGCTGAAAAAATGAAGAGCCCCTGATATTTTAGAAGGATTTTATCATGAAAGTTCTCCTTTAGTAAAGTACTAGGCAAGGGTATCCAGCCACTACCAGCCAGTGGGTGTGGAGCAGCCAACTTAGTGTGGGATCCAGCAGACATCTTTGGATGAGTAGTATAGATAGATAGCATTGAAGGCAGCCAGAAGGGAAGGCCATGAGATGATGGAGATATGGACTGGAATTTGTTGGCTATGAGCCTAGGAACACATGGTTTGCCAGAAGCCACCAGAAGCTAGAAGCACAGCACAGAGAAAATTAATTTCCTTTCAGTGCCTTCAGGAAGCACCCACACCGTGAATGCCTTGACTTTGAACCTCCATCTTCCAGAACATGGAGGTTATAAATCTTTTTTAAGTCATTAAGATTTCAGTGACCTGTTATGCAGTCATGAGAAATGATCACACCAAACATCCTAGATCATTGGGGATGCTTCAATATTAGAGTCTAGTCTAGAAGACCAGCTCCAACAAAGCCCACCTCTGGCATGGCATCATCACCTCTGCACAGCATTCAGCTGCCTGATTTCTGACATCATAAATAGCAGGAAGCGAAAGGCAGGGCATTCAGAGCTGAGAGGTCATTGCCCTGGAGTGGACAGATCCAAGCTGAGCCTTTTTCCCAAGTTTTAGCAGCAGTGAAACAACTTCAGGCCACAAATGTTACTGAACAAAGGCACATCAGGGATTGAACATATGTTGTGACAGGTAGTTTTCATGTTGGGACATTTTGTCCTCATGGCTAGCATCAAAGGCCATTGGGACTCCCTCCATGTTAGAGCTAAGTGAACTGAGACTGGGCAGATGACATCATTGGTTGATATGCCCAACAGCAAAGTGGAACAGGCAGGCCGTCCAGTTGCCACATGCTGGGGAATCAGGAAATGGGAGACTATAGAGTCTAGCTTCTTCCAGGTCCATGCTCACTCCACCTCATTTGGAAGTTTGCAGTTCTCTTTCAACCTTCCTGTGAAGGATGATAGCCAAGCCAACAAGGAAAATAACAATATTGTGTGACTGGGTATGAAGTTCTGTTTCCACACTGTGACAAAACATCCAAGACAGTCAAATTAAACTCGAGGTTTCGGAGAGTTCATCCTACAATATCTGGCTCCATTGCCTTAGTCCTGCTGTGAGGAAGAAATAACATGTCCCTAAGTGAAAGAAAGATGCTCACCTCCAAGAAGTCAGCAAGCATAGAGGGAACCAAATCCAAGGTATACTCTCCAGAAACATACCACCTATGACCTACTTCCTCCAATCAGGCCCTGCTTCCTAGTTTCCACTGCCTCCTGTTAATGCCATCAAGGTATGAATCCACAAATGGATTTAAACTGTTCATAAAATGCCACCCTCAGGATTCAATGACCTCTCCATAGCTCTACCAGCTGGGAACCAAACTATCTACACATGAACCTCCTGGCTACACTTCCTACCAAAGCCATGAGAAGGGTGACTGGGGCAACCTCAGACAGACACCTATAATAATGCTTGAAAATGGGTCATTTCTGATCACTGGGAAATTTTCCCAAGCCCATAAGTCACACAATATTGCATTTAAAAAAATCCCAGGACTGTAGAGATGATGAGTCAATGGATAAGAACACTATGGTCAAACATATGAGGACAGGAGTTCAGAACTTAGGACCCATGTAACCAACCAGGCATCTCCACAAATGCCTGCAATGCCAGATTTGATGGGAGGTGGAGGCATGAGGATTGTTGGGGCTTTCTAGTTTTGAGACTTTCCAGCATGAGGGCCACAAATTCAGAGAGAGACCTTGACTCAAAGGAATGCATACAGTGATAAAAGAGAACACTTGACACCCTGCTCCATTCTTAGAGGAGGGTGTTAAACGTATTATGCATTTATCACATACATACATACATACATACATACATACATACATACATACATGCACGCACGCACACACGCACGCGCGCACACATACACACACACACACACACACACACACACACACATACTCATGCATCAATCTGTACATACACATGTGGTACACTCACAAACATATACACAAATTAACTCATTGATTTAAAATAATTTTTAAAAATCATTCTAGGTACTAATAATTATTTAGAAGAAAGACATTTCCTTCAGTTGTGTAACCACTATTAAGTTGCCCCTGCTCTTTTCAATAATCCTCAACAACTGTGTAACCCTGATAAAATTCATTAGGTTCCCCCACCTTCCCCCTCAAACAAGATGAAAATAGAAAGGGAACTAATTGGGAAGAGGAAGGGAGAGGAAAATGGGAGACCAATCCTACTGAAGTATATTCATGCATTCAAATATCATAACAAAATTAATTCTTATTTATAATTAATAAAGGCTACTAAGACAATTTTAAAATTCTAAACTAACATTTTCAGACTTAATAGTGAGTTTCCTCAGGGGTCAGTTGAATGTTTTCTGTAAGTGACCCTTCTAGCCTCAGACACACATCAGAGATCATAGGAAAAGCTGGGGGATTCACTCTGACAACAGCCAAGACTAGGTGGAACAGTTGTTTCCTTTTTCACACATTGATCTAGCTCACCAAACTTATGCATTTAACAGCTTTGGTTTTACTCTAACCAATTAAGACAGGTTAAAGAAGTTACAGAGACAAAGAGTGAAGGTTGGCCATGGCCTTCATTGTAGAGTCCCCCTGAGAGAATTTATTAGGGACTTGGCCTGACTCCAGCATGGAATATTAACAAATCCGGCTTCAGAGGGCACACAGAATCCATGACAGGGCTCTGTGGCCAACAGCCAGAGTTGTAACTCAGGCTAGGGAAATAAAGAATTCTAAAGAAAGAGAAGCAGAACTGGATGAACAAAATGCTCCAGGCTAAGTCTTCTAAATTCCTGAATTAAAACTCTCCAGGAGGTGCGAGCTGAGCAGGGAGCTGGGGTGGTGGGAGGGAACTCTCTGAGACAGCAGACAAGGTCCTAGGGAAGCCGTGGAAACCAGAAATAAAGATGACTCCAAAGGTCAAAAGACAGCTCCCTCGGGTGCCTGTTCCATGACTTAAGCAGGTACAGAGAGAAGCTGCATAGATAGAATTAGCTGACATCTTCTGGAACTTTCCACTAGTCACTTGTTATTCCCCAGAGTTTCCTTGCAGGACTCATTAAGCGATGCATCTAAGATGAAAGGTGTCATTGATTGAGTTTCTGAATAAACGAATGCATTAATATTTTACTAATAACGATTAAAATCGTCTAGGACAACCTCATTATACTGGGTTCAGCCATACACCAGGCAACAAAATGATGAGGAATTATTGAGTTCCAACTGAATATGGAAGCATAAAGCCTCTGATGTGGCAATAACTCCAGACAGGGAGCATGGATCCTCAGTGTTGAGTTCTTTAGAAGCTAAGCTATCATCAAACCCTAACCAACGCAAGCAGGTCAGATGGAAGAGGCTGAAGTGTTTCTAGCAGAGCAGCAAGGACATCTTTCCTTGCTCTCTACAGAGAAGAATTCACAAGAGCCAAAGATGTCCTGGGCAGCGTGAGCTGCCTCAGTTTCCCCCATTTCCTGAAAGTTCATCTCAATCAGCTCTGCTTACATCTATTGCAACTACAGGAAAAGCCCCAGTGAAACAAGAGCCCTGCCCAGTTTCTAAGCCTCACAACTCCTCTCTTCCATGGTCTGCCCTGTCTTCCTGTTCTGGCTGGCCCAGGTCACTGGTGAAGTCTCTCTTTAGATCTAGAAATGCCAGCAGCACGCCAGGCCTGGAAGCCTGCCTTTTGAAATGCCTCCAGCCAGGCCAGGAGAGGAAATATCAGATTCTTCACCAGAAACCTATTTGCATGTGCTGTGAAACTCAAGTCAAGAGCCAGACTTACAGGGCTTTACATGTGTGCCCTGCAGCACAAAGGTCAACAGTGGTTCCCACGCTCTGGGCAGCCTGATCCTAAAGTCACCCTCCTCCCAAATGGCACTGTTCACCAAGCCTTTTGTAAAGTAGCAGGTACTGAATTTATTCTCAGTATCAAAAGTGAAGCAAGATCTTAGAAACACGAGCTTTCTTTGTGCACTGGAAGGCTGACTTCAGTTCTTAAAACGCGTGTCCTTTGCTTCGAAAAATAGAACTCTTGTACCTCCTCCTCTGTTGTTGAGTTACACAACATGCTTCGAATACTGTTGGCTCTTCATGGAAAAGCAGGCCACCATAGCTACAAAATTCCTGACTCTGAGCCTACCTGGGGCCTTGCCTAGGCATCTGGGAGTGGAGACAAGACCATGTCCTGCTTTCTAAGAGGCTGCCTCTCCCTGGGACCCGTGGTTGCTGTCACTTTCTCTTTGCTCTTGTTGTCACTAACTTTGCTTAATGACCTTGTTCTCTGGGACTTAGCTTTTCTCCAGCAGAGAACTGGGCCCAGATCTTCACGGTTTGGAGTTAGGGGATTTGATCTCTGGCTGAGACCCTAGAGTACAAGAGCAGAATCACGAGGGCTGTGATGGGACCAAACGTTCAGTACATTTTTTTTTCTAAATGGATGTTCAATATTTTAAGTGGCACATCAGTTACTCTTGGGCATTCTTATCCAGCTCACTCCATCAGCTTCAATAAATGCCAAATTAAAAAGAAAGAAAAAGAAAGAAAGCAAGTTCTTTCGTGTGTGTGTGTGTGTGTGTGTGTGTGTGTGTGTACATGTGTATGCCCCTGTGCACTGTGCATTATAGAATTGAGACTCTGGGGTAAAGAACAAAGGGAACTAACAAAGCAAAGAGACAGAAGGCACCGGGTTAATTTGGGCACCTTCTTGGTCCTCATGGCAACCAGATGCCCAGGGAAGAAGACATCTCATTTTCTTCTTCGAGAGAACATTCCATTCTCTTGAGTTTTGTCTTCAGGTTTTCTGTGTCTTTGTCATAAGTAGACCCTTAGAGTTGGATATCCTAACCTCACTTGCTATTGCCTCACTTGCTAAGGTGACTAAGTTGAGGACATTGGGGTGGGAGACAATTCTGGGTGATCTGGATACCCAATTTCATCGTAAGTGCCCTGATAAGGAGTATGGGGCAAAGTGAGAGAAGCAGAAGAAAGAGAGAGGTGGACCATGGAGCAGAGGGGTGCAAGCAGCTTCCAGGATCTGGCCAAGGCAAGAGGATTCTCTCCAGAACCTGGAGAGGGATCAGAGCCCTGCTAACACCTAGCAGGAAAAGAAGTTCCAGATTTTCCCTCGGGACCAAAAGTTGACAATGTGCAAGTTCCTCAGCTACCAAACTGGTGGGTTAAGCAAAGGGTTGCCTGTGATCCCTGCCTTCAGTGGCAGCCTTGCAGTAACGAGCGCTGAGCAAGGCAGCAAATGAAGCCATGAGGGGCTAGCTGTGAGGTGTGGTAACCAGGAAAGGACACAATCTGGGCTGGAGGTAGGATTCTAGGTTCCTGAAACCAGGCTTAGCTTGGTGCATCCTTGTATTTCTATATCAGAAGCTTGTAAATTATCATTATAAGGACACCTGTGGTAACATTTGGTCTCCAAACCACCCAGAATTGTCTTCACACCAATATCCTCAACTTAGTCACCTTAAAAATTAAGGCTATAGATAAACAGGTTAGGACATCCACCTTTAAGAGTCTACAATACTCAGGGAGATAGAGAAAGATCTCACAGTGCATATAGGACATCGGTCAAGAGGGTAGAATGCAATTGCAAGTCCCATGTCTCATACACTAGATGTGTGAGCTCAGGGTCTCATAGTCCCACAGCTGATCCCAGGGTCATCACACTGGACATGGCTCAGGAACTGGCTCAGCATCTGGAAAAGATTCCCATCTCAACTGGACGCGACCCTCCCTGGAACCATCCCTGACTTCCAATTGATTCCCAAAGAGAACAATCCTGCTGCTACTTCTGTACATACCTGCCCATCCCACACTCAATCACAAGATTCACAAATGGCAGCATTAGGGACAAATCTCTCAGCCCCACCAGATTCCAACTGTTCAGGACTGGGCTGGATTCCAGCATCAGCCCTGGGGCTTCCTTGACCAGAGCCAAATATGTTCTCCAGACCAGTCTGAGCATAACTTCAGAGGAAGGATGGCCCTGCCAAGAGGGTAGAAGAAAGGCAAACCAGAGGCTGTCATGACATCCAAGTCTCATGGCAGAATGCAGAGTTGTGGGAAAACTAACTCCTTCAGAGGATCCAGGGCACACGCAGAAGCCACGGCTCAGAGGCTTTGTGTGTGAAGGCCTCCAATGACCAGACTTCACACATCCCCTTATATGGCTTTCCTTCAAGCCTGTTTCCTAGTTCCATCTCACTTATACCTCCTCTTATTATGTTTTTTCTGATAGATGCAAGTCTAACAGTTACATCCTGCTCTTTGGTCTGAAGATCGGCTATGGGTCGATTTGTTAGGCCAGCTAGGGATCTGTTGGAGAGAACCCAGATAGGAAGGATTCCTGGCTTATGCTGCAGCCCACATGGCAAGCACAGATCTATAAGACAACACTAAATTGGTGAGAGATGATGAGGAAGAAGAGAGTTAAAAAGAAATACATAGACAGCTCCAAATGAGGGAGCAGTGGTGGCCTTACAGAGGAATTACATTGATTTATGCCTCAATCTTGTCCTGGTCTTATCCACAGCATAGTCACAACCACAGGATGTCCCATTCCTCACACCAGCAATGGGACAGGAATGGACATCTGCACCACACACACACACACACACACACACACACACACACACACACACACACACACACACGCCCACAAGCAAACACACACACACACAGACACATACATACACAGATACATACACACCACCTCCCACACTCACATACACACAGGCACTCATGCACACATACAGGCATATACAACGCATGCACACACACACACACACACACACACACACACACACACACACACACACACACAGAAGAATGACCCGCAGGCTCCCCACAACAGTGTCAGGGTAGGAAAGCAGTACCTTCTTGCCCAACTGGTCAGTCCCTGGCAGCAAGAGCACCCATTTGGAGCCTGATAAAAGCTATTTATGGAACAGAGCTATGCCCCACTGAGGTCAGCCTTTGACTCTGTGCATCCCACAGCATCCAGCAAAAGCTCTTCGGACACCACTGTCAAGTCTTCTTTGTCCCCATCTGGGCCTCAAACTGACTGCTTTTAAAGTGAGGGTCCAGATCGCAGTTGTGGTAAGATGACAAGGAAGGATTGTGAGCCAGGGCCTCTATCTCTATAGCAACAACCAAATATTTGTATCTAAAATCAACCATGCTCCCACCTCTGTAAGAATCTGCTTAAGATGTTAGAGATGTGGTGTCTTGTAGCTCTTATTCACACCTCCCAGACACGTCTGGACATATGAAACTGTCTGGGAGGACTTCCTGCTCTTGCCCACATGTGGACACTCCAGTATGTGTTTCTGCATGAGTGCATGCTCAAGTACTTGCTTCTGTGTGTGCGCATAGAGCGGTGGCCCATCTTGCAGCCCTGTCCCCCTTGCTGCGCTCAGGCTCACCCGGAGGAGTCAGTCAGCTATGTCCTCACAGACCAAACATCTGCTCAGTGCCCTGTCCACTGGAAGCCAGGCTGTGCATTTGTGAAACATGGCCACTGATGAGTTTCAAGTAATGGAAAAGAGGAAGCATTGGTAGAGATTTGACCTCCTGGGCCATTCATGTAGCCCTCAGATATGGCACAGAACAGTCTTTTGACATTTTTGAGGAGCTTAGATCAGGAATAGGGATGGATGTAAAAAGAGTTCTGTCAACAAGAATGGGGACAGTGGCCTTCTATGTCCCCATGCAGAGGGAATATCGTAAGTCATATGTGTTAGTCAGCTTTCCATTCCTCTGATAAGATACTCCAGATGGCCAGCTTTCAAAGGGGGAATGTTTATTTTCGCTCCAGGTTTTTGATGTTTCACATGGCTTGAACCTTCTGTGACTCAGTTTCTTTCTTTATAAAGACCTCACTAGATGAGGTGAGGTGTGTGGAATTGAGCAGTGTCTTGCTGGCTTGACAGCTCCCAGAAGAGCCTTTCACTCCAGTCTGGAGTCTTCCTCCTGGTATTTCAAAGAGGAATAGAACCCTGTCCTAAGTCCATGCAGACTTGGCACCTGGAATGGCTCCATCAAAACTGAAGTCAGAAACTGAAACTTTGGAAACACAAGGGGTTTGAGAGAGATGGCAAGGAAATCCAAAGAGCCTTCCCCCTCCTGCAGCAAAGCCCGGCAGTGTCAAGGGTGATTAGCAGAGTGTGTATATGATACTGGAATGAGAAGAGGATGAAGAGGATGGGAAGGAATTCCGGAAGCTACTGCCAAGTTTTTAGACAGATATGGGAGCGTGCTTTGTGTGGCCCCAGTGTCTACAGGTAGTAAATGGGGGAGCCATCCAGCCAGATTCTGGCTCTCGAGCTGGCCAAACCCAAATTCACACTTAGAAGAAGCCTATTCCTAATCCAGAAATATTTTCCACCTGTAAGTGTCCCTCACTCCCAGACTCTAACCTACACCTTTACATGCTTGCAGGGGAAAGAGGCCAAGATATGAATTGAGGCCATGTGCCTGTTGTCTCAGCCCATTGCCTAATGAAGAAAGAAGCCACCATACTGTGGTCCCTGTCCTGAGAACCTGGATGGCCTCCAAAGAGACATAAGACAGCTCAGGAATCCAGAATGGGGCATCTGAGTCTGACCAACATGAAGAAAGAATCCAAAGAGATTTGACAAACCCACAGCCCCAAGGGCACTGTCTTAATCAACAGCTGAACAGCTCAATGGAGTTTCGTGCCTAGATCCTTGAAGCCCAAGAGAGCAGAAACTTACCCAGCCAAGTCCAGAAGGGAAGAGAAAGGGACACACACAAACCAGGTATTACCAGCAAAGAAAATTACCGGGCACTCTGCTAAATTCGCACTTGGCTGAAAGAATCAAAAGGGCAGCCTAGGGTAAAAATCCACAGCTGAAGTCCAAGTGTTATTGATAAAAATCTCATGCAAACTTATCAGATAGATGAAAGCACCAAAGTTTACATTTTCCAGAAAGTTTCTGCTTTCTGAAGAATAAAAATTTCCACTAAACCAAGGGGACTGAAAATGTAGCCTTTTCTATTTGTCCTCCTTTCTAGCAGAAATGTCCTACGAGTGTGTCAGGGCTGGGGAAGCACGCACCCCCACCCGCAGCATCTTCCGATCTTGGGTACATGTCAGGGACCCCTTTACCAGCAGAGAATGTCTCAATGAACCATGAGCAGACTTCTTGATTCAGGTCTTGTCACTCCCCACCCCCAAAGCTTGACATAAATTATCGAAGTACCCTTTGAACATTGGCCCATTAAATACATCAAAGAGAATTTGGAATGCACAGGAAAAATGGGAAATTACCTAAGACCAAGCAAGGCTGGTGGAACTCAGGCTACATCTCTGCTCCACTAGACTCTGCACGCTTAATCATGGAGCTCGCCTCACACAGACGAGCGAGCAGAGGGACTGTTTTGTGAACATGAGATACAGATGCATCCAGGAACCTCCTGCCGGGTCCTCCAGGTATCCAGTACATGTCTCTAAACAGCAGCAATTGAATATTTTTGCTGGATCTTCCACTCTGTTCCAACCATGGGTGGGAACATCCTGCCATCTGTATGCACAAAAGGAAGCTGACCAGGTGAGTGGAGCCCCACATGGCTCACAGCACATTGGCACAGACAGAACTGATGTTGCCCTGTGGCTTTTCCCAGAAGAAGCTGATCTCCCAGGCAGAGAGCAAGCTCCCATTGGCAGGTTAATTCTCTCTTTCTCTGGGATAGCAGTTGGATGAGAACAGCCAAAGGAATCTGGCTTCTGTCCCACCAATTTCCTGTGGGGCTGGAGAGAGCTGTTGCCTAGACAGCTTTCCAAGCTGGCGCCTCTTTGGGGAGGTGTTTGTGACCTCATGGACCTTAGAGAGCTGTGGATGAAGTGAGCAGCCCCGAATAAGGACACAGTAATTTTAGCAATGTTCTCTGAAAAGGGAGTAAGCTTGAGCGTTCTAACTGAATATGCATAGAAACTATAGGTTCCAGTGCACGGGACTGATCCACAAGCCCTGCATCTGGCTGATGGGACCATAGAATTGGTTTATGCTATCTGTGAGCCATACTTGAATTCTGCAGGCCACACAGCATAGAGACCTGTACTGGAAGAAGGTAAGAACCCCTGAACGCTGTGGGGGAAAACTCCCCTGCTTCCATATAGATCTGCTTGAGAACTTCTAAGTCACCTTGAGCCAGCTCCTAAGGTAATAGATATGGAAAAAGCACGCAGGAGCCAGGATATGTCATCTCCTGTGCCCAGCATATCAGATGCCTACCCAGCTTCCTGCTGACAGTGGGTGAGTGATGTAAAATCTCAGATTTTGATAATCACAGCTGCCAGATTACACTTTCCCTTCTAGCCTTTTCATGTTTAATCAATACAGATTAACAAATTACGTTTTTTAATAGAATTAAATTGTTAGCCAGCAAGATATCATCATCACACCACTATGGGCAATCTTTGACTGTCTTATGCAGAATGCTATGCAATTTAAAAGGTGAATGGATAGTAACCTAATCCAGAAAAGCATCAACTATTTTCTAATGTGTGTGCTTCCCCTGTTTCCACATGGGGTACTTTGTCCCTTTCTTACTAACTTTTAGGACTTTTTAGTATATTCTGAATGTTTATTGTTTGGAAATTATATAATTTCTGATATTAGCTTTCCAGGGCCACTATAAAAAAGTACCACAAACTTGGTGTGTTAAAAAGCAGAATTTTAACTGAGTGTCATGGTGCATGCCTTTTGCTCCAGATGTTTGGAAGTTCTAGTCTAAGGTGTAAGCAGGACACTAGTCTCCCCAGAGACCCAGATGAACAGTTCTTCTTGCCTCCCTTGGCCCATGGCAGCATCACTCCAATCTCTGCATTGTCTTTGTATACATGGCCTCTTCTTTGAGTATGTGTCTGCCTTCAAACCTCCTTGTCTAATCAGGACACCAGTCCCTTTAGGTTAGCATCCAACATTGTGATCACACAGTAACAGGCTACATCTGCAACTGGTCCTTCTCCAAATGAGTCCACACTTGGGGAGCTGGACCAGGACCTCAAACTTGTGTGAAAGTGACTTCAGGTAATCCATGAGAATTGCAAATCTCATCCACACAACCTTGGCTTCCCTTTTAAGCTTGCTTATGGAACCTTTTGTCATAAACACTTCATTTTAATTCACTCATGTTTATTCATAAGCTTTCATTTCTAAGGGTTCTCCATTGTGTTTAGAAAGATTTTGTGGTCTAGATGTCATTGGAACACTGACAAAAAGCCATTAAAATAGAATTAAAGAGCTGCAAATTGTCCCCCCCCCAAAAAAACACATAAAAATGGGGCTGGAGAGATGGCTCAACAGCTAAGAGCACAGGCTACTCCCACAGAGGACAAGGTCCAATTCCTAGAACCCAACACCCAAGTCCCAGGGGATCTGATGCCCTCTTCTGGTTTTTACAGTTATCAGGCAAATGGTACACAGACATATATACAGGCAAAATACTCACATGCATGCAAAATAATAAATATGTACAAATAGAAAAAGTTTTAATCAACACGAAAACCTTCAAAACAACTATCTTGTCTACTTGCACAGTTTGCAGAAACACTTTGTATTTTACTTGAATGCTTTCAGCAAATAGAAACAAGGGGAAACCTCTAAGCTATGCATGCTTGGGAAAACTTTAAAACCCCGCCTGGTAGGGCTTCAAAGAGAGAGCTCACTGGTTAAGAATGCTTGCTGTCCTTGCAGTTCAGCTCCCAGTACCCAGGCCTGGTAGCTAACAGCCACCTGTAATTCCAGCTTGAGGAAATCTGATGTTCTTCTCTGGTCATTATAGGCACAATACTCATGTACACATACATACACAGGCATACACATACAAAATTACAAATAAAAGCAAAATATTTCATAAATTAACTTGAAAACTTCACTGTAAAAGAAGGAAATTGAACTGTCTTCTTTACTGACACAGATTCAAAATTCCTAGGAAGAATCTGGGTGTGTCAGCTCTGCTTGCTTAGAATTCAAAGCCTGCCTTGGCTCCAGTACTAGATACTCTATCAAAAGAGAAACAAAATAATAATATAAAAGAATAGAAAGGAAGGGAAAGGGGGAAAGAAATATAAGCACAAGAGTTACAAATAAGAGTTGCAATATCCAAAGTTGCCTTTGAATGTAAGATTTATCTTAGAGACACAAGAATAATTTAATTACTTTTTATCAAATCTGTTGATGTAATTTAGCTCACAAGTTACTGAGGAGAAAAAATTACATTCATATTATCTTGCAGGGAATAGAAAATAAAATTCAACAAACTCTATGGGCTTTAAAAATGTAAGTTTTTAATAACCTGAAAAAAGAATGCCTAACAAGCCACAAAAGTTCTACAATGAAATTAATACATTAGCATAAGAGGGTGACAATTTGTAGCCCTGACTCTGTAAGGATCATGCCTTCTGTTTCTATTCTACATAAGCACTTTGTCCAGTTTTCTCAAGAAATTAGAAACTGCCCCTTCAGAGTCACCACAAGGTTTCCTCACTGCTGTTGTGGCTACACAGTGAGTCCCAGCCTGCTGGAGCTAGGCAGGAATATCATGGCTTCCAGGAGGCAGGCCCTTAGCATCAAGGTATTACTGGTGACTCCCTAGCTCCTCTGGATGCAGAGGTCCCTGACTTGTTCACTGTGACTGTTTGAGTGCCATCTCAGGGCCACTCAGTGTATGACATGCTGGAACATTTCAGTTCTTCATGACCCCACTTGCCACTAAGAACAAAGTAATGAATTTGTGTGTGGGGGTGTGTGTGTGTCTGAAAATACCTAAGAGTAGACGGTTTAGGAAAAGAATAAGAAAAAGAGCAGATTGTTGATAAATCTTATATAAGTGAACACACACACACACACACACACACACACACACACACACACACACACAAAGGAATTTTCAAACTCAATGGAAACAACAAATTTAATACACTGACCTGGAAATTTATATGTAAAAATCGACAGCTTTTCTGTAAATTAAAAATCACCACCTAATAAGACAACGGGGAAAATAATACTTGCAAATGTTAGCAAAAATTAGCAATAGCAAAAGAAACCAAAATGCTGGGGGGTGTCAGAGGAATAGGGAGTACATTTAAAAACACACTTTGAAATTGTCTGGAAAGACTCGGTGGAACACACTGGAATGTGTGTTCCCTCCGACTCAGGTCCCTAGGACTAAAAGCCTTACAACCTCAATCAGAACCAGTGAAGGGCTTGAGTAAAACAATGCATCTTCTGGAAAGTCAAGAGAGCAATCAAAGCACAAGAAAAACCAGGGAACCACAACACCCAAAAACAGCAGATGTGGAAGCCAGCACTAGAACCACAAAGATCCATGTGCTTCAGTTGGGACCCAGAAGGGAGCACAGACACAAGGCAGAGGCACCCAAAAGGCAAGCACAAAATATGCCTGGGAATTTTAAATGTGATAAAGGTGGCCTTTCAGAGACACAAGGAAAAAATCAAAGGGCAGACACTTGGAATTTCTACCTCTTCTTTTCTCACCCAAATTATTTCCAGATATATCAGACATGGAAATATAAAAAAAAATCAAAGTACAAAACTAGTAAAAGTAAGAGGATAGGAGCTTTATTCTTAATATTATCTCCAAAGCACAAGAGACAAGTTTGGTGACCATAGAAATGTATATGATGCAGGAATTGAATAGTTTGCCAAAAGGAAAGGGGAAAAAAACACGTAAGCAAAAGCTACTTTGTTGAGGAAAAACTTTTGTAGTTCATTTGGCCCCAAACTATAAATCAGTAGGGAAAAGAAAATAATGAACAGGGGTGGGGGGGGGAGAAAGCAGTGTTAACAGGGAGAAAAACAACACACACTGAATAAAGCCTAAGACTTTCAACTTAATATACAATTAAGTAAATGCCAATTGAAACAGTCTTTAAAAAACAATCATTAACTATCAAGGCCAGGGGGCTTGAGAAAGAGGCCCTCTCAAATGGGCCCGCCAGAGAGGATTAAAAGGATTATAAAAATAGGATTACTATTCTCAAATGAAATTAGCCCATCAGTTCCACTTTCAGGAATTTATTCTACAGTTAAAAGTCCACAAAGACACATATATGATGTTCTCAATGTTGAAAAAGGCGAAAAAGAAATACACAAAGACAGACTGCTGAAGGCACTGTAGCTAATGTGCACGTTATCATCTATAATGCCATTAAGAGATGGGAGCCTGTGTAAAGTAGGGTGCCAGGATTCTCTCACCAGTGTGTGCTTTTATTTATCTCCAAAAGCCAAAGAGAATCAGCATGCATGTGTCACTTGTGTGCATGTGTTTTTAAGCAAATAACTTTCCAGGTGTTTTTATATAAGAAATGCAGCTATGAATATATGGTGATCAAATGTGCCAAGTGGGGATACAGCTCTGTCGGCGGCAGGCTTTACCATGGGGTGGTTGCTTTGTTTTGTCTTCGGGTTGACTTTTGAACTATACCCACATGTTACTTTTATAATATAAATTAGTGTTAAGGCAATTATCAAATTCGATGACTTTAAAACAAAAAAGGAGATAGATTTATTAAAGCTTTAAAACCTCCTCTTGCAAATGTCATTTCCCTAATTTAAAGCACACGCTGGCTCCTCACCGCTCACCATTTCCTCTTCGGCTTCTGTTCTTATTTCCAAATGTCTTTCCTTATCTGTCTGTCTCGTGAAGTGGACATTCTGCATATTTCCCTCTCAGAACCCTGGGATAGATTAGGTACCATTTCCTGATCCCCCTTTTAAGCAGACTCTGCCCTGTCCCCAGAAGGCCAAGGCAAGCAAGAAGGCCTCAGCCGGGACTCTCACCTGCACAGCATCCTCTCTGGGGCCGGATGCTTATCAGTGTCTCCAGATACAGTGTGTCTGCAAAATGTCTGCTCTCGCCATTCCATTCCTGTCTCTAGTTTATTGACAGAAACCTACAGTAGCTTCTGGCTTACCCAAAACTCAGACAAGTATGTGAAGGGAGATGGGATGGGGGACCGAGTCCCTTAATGAATATAACCCGAGACTTTACAAATGGAAAAGCAATGACATCTACATCAACAAGGAGATAAATTTATATCTTATGATTTAAAATTGCATAAACGTGTGTGTGTGTGTGTGTGTGTGTGTGTGTGTGTGTGTGTGTGTGTGTGTGTTGAAATCTTCACTTCACTTTCATCATATTGAACTCAAAGGTTTCACCCATGTCTGCCCATGCCATGTGAAAGGCAATCTTTTGTCAAGACTGTGTGGCCATGGGTGATTCCTTTTGTCCCATGTCCTTTAAAGCAAACACTCCCAAAGTCTGTGTTTTGCATCTTTGCAAGTGGCACTGCAGCTTCTGGAAGGCAGTTTTGCCTGCTTGCCCTGTCAGACCTCTACCTGCAACAAACTTTCAAACAATCCAGCACTCCCTTAACCAACAGCCAGGGTCATAACCAGGTTCAAGTGACACCTGCTGCTAGTCACCAAGAGTCAAATGGAGCCCTGTCTCCAGAAAGCAGAACGGTGCTGAATGTGTGACTGTGTGAATAGTTATTTTCTTCCCAGAGAAAGCTACAGAATTTTGTACCATCTTATCAGAATAAAGGCAACTAAAGACACAGGCTTGGATAGAAATGTGTGCAGAATGATTGCGTTTTTAATTTCATGATCAAAATTACAGGCATTGGCCTCTCCAGAGTTATTTCCTATCTACCCCAGAAGGATTTTCCCACTGCTTAAAATTGCATTTGCCTTGCAATGAGCTACAGGGAAGCATCTCTACAGTTGTCTTTTTTTTTCTCCCCTCTCTTTTCACAACTGTTGCAAAGACCTTATTATCCTCCCCATCGAGTAAGGAAGGGAGCTGAACAGGGAAGATCAAACACTCCAAATTTTAGCATAAATGTCAAGGTGAAAAGTACAGCAAACCCTAGCAAAAATTCGCCCAATAAAGCCAGGGAAGGCTCTGTTTTTATTTCAGTAACAACCCACACTCCTCTCAAAGTTTCAAACCGTAAATGTTGATGCCATCTTAAAGACCAAGTTGCTGAGCACATGGTTAGAAAAGAAACTGTTTTTAAGCATTTAATTGAGCCTCTAAACCCACAAACCCTCCCAGAGTCTTTGCTGAGTGCAGAGGGCACCACGTTGCCCCTGCCAAGGACGGGAGCAAAGTAAAAGGCATTTCTAATTGATTCTTCACTCTTTTTTATTATTATTACAGGAGCTCCAGGATAGCAAGAAACCAGGTGACACACAAGAAAGAAGAAAGGGAAGGAGCTGAGATGGTGAAATTAGGGATTCATACCTGGTCTGGTCTGTCTTTCATTTCAGACATGATGAGTTCTCTTAACATTTTCTATTACTTAATGAAATTTGCATGCTTGTCTAGGTGCCTAGCTGACTGGCAGAGCTTGCATGAAGTAAGTGAGGTTGTACTGACATTGCAGCAGACTGAAACACAAGGAAACACCATGGGAGATGTGTCTGCACCAAACTCTGAATGGTATTCCTTTCACATACAGTGAGAACTGAACACAACCAGGATTAGATGGTAGCCTACTTAATATCTTTAAATTAAATAATCCCCACATGCAATGATGCTATATGCTCTGAAAGGCATAAGTACCGAAAGGAATAAATGCATATGATGTGTATTGACCAATAAGGAAATAACCACTACATCATGTCATTCCAATTCACAGAGAACCTCAAAGTGAAAACAATGTCCTCTTCTTACCGCTCTGCCCTCATTCCCCAGGAGGGGACATCTGGAAGAGTTTCATTGTTGTACCTTTGAAGGCACCTATGTAAATGATGCTGTTAGATTCTTGTCTTAGATTTTCTCCTTGACATAATGTATCCACTGCCCTGTTGTGTAAAATTAGCAATTGACCTTATTTTTGTGACTTTTTTCTTCCCATCCCTCCTGGTCAAAGAATGACAATCAGATGGGAGGAAGATGTGCAAAGAGGGAACCCCAGAATCGATATGGTTAGCCCTGTAAGCCTGTGTATGGGGGCTGAGCTGAGCTTGTTCAAGATCAGAACACAGGACTCATTTACAGCAAATGAAACACAACAAGATACAGTGTGGGAAAATCAGCGGCCAAGGAGTAAGAAGAGAATATTGACTCAAGCATGCTAAACCACAACCTTGACACACTGAAGGTTCCACATGAACATGTTCTAACAGTGTGGACAGCAAAATTTCTGAGCAAAGGTTTTATTATCCTGGAAGAAGAGCTGTTCTAGAATATGGCAATAAAACTATAAAACAGAATAGGCATGAACTTTTATTTTAGATATAAAATTCCAACAAGTTAGTTAGGAATGGTGGTAGATAATTTGCCAAGCATGTGAATACAAGACCTTGGGCTGGATCTCCAGAACTGCTAACAAAAAGTGTATAAATTATGACAAGCTAGCTCACTTAGTAAACACCACATGATTTCCACAGTTCCAGACAAAGAGAGCATAATAATGAGTTAACACGGCTATCTGAAAACTGAACTTCCTGCTAGAACCAGTCAATTCTCTTCAAAGATAGATAACAGAATCCAGAGTTGCTAAATAAATGATTTACAGTGTCCAATGCAGAGTCAAAATTACTAGACATTGGGGAAAAAGAGAAAAGTTTCAATACAAGTAACATAAATTTAATTTCAGGTGGCCACATTCTGATCTTAGGAGACAAAATCTTTAAAACTATTGGCAGAAATATTTTCAAATAATTAGAGGAACATGTATTCCTCATGAATGAACAGATAAGAAACATGAGCAGTTGAATGGAAACTATAAGATGAAACCAAATGGAAATTTTAGACTTGGAAAAAATAACTGAAATTTAAAACTCTTTGGCTATCCTATCTAATGGCAGATTGGAGACAGCAAAGGAAAGAGAAGAAAACGCATGATCAAATCTATAGAAAAGGCCAACCTCAAGGGTAGAAAAGTATTGTCATGGTCTGGATGTAGAGTATCTCCCATAGGTTCATGTATTTGAATGCTTGTTCTCCAGGGGCTCTTACTATTTGGGGAGTTTGTTGGACCTTTAAAAGGGGATTGCTGTAGGAAGGTCTTGAGGTTTCAAGTCCCACCCAACTTTCTATCTTCTGTTTCTAGAGCTTCATTCATGTTCCTGCCACCATGTGACCCACTCAGATATTCACAGGTGGCTTCATGCTCCTGCCACCATGCCCAGAGTCTCTTATACTGTCAGGACTTCCATTTTCGATGGCCATAGTCTCAAACCACAAGCCCAAACAAGATCTTCTTGTCTTAAGTTTCTTCTTCTTGTGTATTTGGTCACAAAATGAGGAAAGTAGATGATGCATATATTGATGACAAAGAAAAAGACCTCTAGTATTCTGCAGGGCTGTCTTAGATGGGGGCAGACTCCCAAGAAGAGAGAAAAGTAAGGCTGGAGCAGAAAGACAGTTTGAAGACACAAAGACTGGGTGTATCAGAGAGTCAATAAAAAAATTGCTTTAGAGATTCAAGAAGTTGAGCAACACTGAAGCAGCATGAACAGAGAATGACCCCTAGACAGGGTATACTCATATTGCTCCAAATGAAGATATATATATATATATATATATATATATATATATATATATGTGTGTGTGTGTGTGTGTGTGTGTGTGTGTGTGTGTGTGTGCCATGAAGGGAAAATGGGTGATTGACAAGCAAACAAGACTTAAAAAAATCACTGTATTCTCACAAAAACAATGGAGGACCAAAGGCAACGGGCTAAATGGAAAAGAGCTGCAATGAGAGCACCATTCACTTCTATGTGCTGACAGTCTCTCTCACAACTGGAAATGAAGGATGCTTTCAAGCAAACACAGTTGGGGATGACTTGCTAGTAGCAATTTCCTGTGCTATCACAGGGCTTCCCCTCACCTGACAAGGAAACAGGTTGAAGGATAAAGAAAACAAAAATGTGAAAGTGGCTAACAGGCAGGAAATAGTTCTAAGCTATACTCTTTTTTTACTCATTATAAATTATTTTTTAAAAAGGTGAGTGTTTAAATCATCTATATCAACCTCCCCAAATGAGATACACATTGAACATGAAGGTGGTGGGGTGGGTTAGAGCTGCAGATGGGAAGAAGTGCTAAGGAATGCTGTCTTCTGTCCATGACATGCTCATTGCACACATGAAATCACATGAGCAGCATAAGAATAAACTAGTCAGTATGCCAATATTGATGGAGGAGAGCTCCTGAGATCCCACCCACCTCTAAAGAGCTACTGGCATTGGATGGATGCCAAGAGATGGAAAGTCACTGTTCTTTGAGGTCATGACTACTGGTAGGTTGCTCCTGTCCCAAATAGATGACCCCATGCCCATTCACATACATGCAGCACTAAATGGATTCAGGGGTTATTAGTAACAGCAAAAATAAGAGAAGAACAAGGAGTTGGGAGGGAGTTGCCATGACAGACACTAGAAGAAATTGAGGGGAAAGTATTAGTGGATGGACAGGATCAAAATACATTGCATAAATGTATGGAAGTTAGAAAGAATAAATAAAAATATTACTTAAAAAACCAAACATTTATATCCAGTTTCAAAATACTGTGTTTAAATATACATATAGTGTTTGTAATAAAAGTAAAAGATATGACAGTAATTTCCCAAAGTATGGAATGGATTTGAATTGTGCTACTGTGTGATTATTACATTCCAATACTATAAAACACAAGAGTGATGCAGCATTAGCTAACTAATGGAAGGAAAGAAATATTAGACACCAAGAATAAAAAGTATCATGTAGAATTCTCTAAATAGTATAGGTTCTAAACAGACACTGGTTATTAAGCAAGTTTATTGTCAGCTTCCCTTAAAACTAGAGCTTAAATATACCAATAAAGTAAATAAACGTATTTATAAAACATTTGACTAACATAAAAAGGCAAAACAACTAGAGAATAAAAATGTAACATAAAGGGAAATAATCAAGAATTCCAACTTCAGTTGGGCGGTGGTGGCACACACCTATAATCCCAGCACCCTCGAGGCAGAGGCCGGCAGATCTCTGTGAGTTTGAGACCAGCCTGGTCTACAAGAGCTAGTTCCAGGACAGCCTGTAAAGCCACAGAAAACCCTGTCTCAAAAAAAAAAAAAAAAAAAGACTTCCAAATTCTATTAATTATACTAAAAGTAATGAACACCTGTAAGTAAAAGGCAGGAATTGTCAGACTTGGCAGAAAATGATAACCATTTAAATGCTCTTCATAAGAGATGTATGTTAAATACAGAGACACGTCTGCAGAAAGAAAACAAAAGGAAGCAAGGATGCCATGCTCAGAGCAGGTACAAGGATGCTGGCTGGCGTACTTCTGTAAAAATAGAAGGACCATTTCAAGGTAAAGAGGAACTGTTCATGTGGGAAAGATACCTTGTTTTACATCTAGAAAATGTAAAACTCATAACTATGATATTTCTAATAACAGAATATCAAAATGTATGAGTAACACAGACCGAAACACGCAAAATCATTTCTAATCCAAGCTCCCTTTTATTTTTATTATCTTCCTTTTATTTTTAAGCAGTCACTTTTTTTTCTTCCAACATACCTTCTTTCCTGTTTGTTCTTTGAAGGGTTGTCTCAAGAAATGGCTTAGACATGAGCATCCAACTTGGGCTGGAAGGAAGTCTGATTGACTGGCTCAGCCCCGAGAGTTCTCTGCATTGTGCAACTCTAGATAAGGAAGGCAGTACATGGTCCAGAATGCATCGCCAGAAGGAGTTGCTGTGTAAGCAGGTTGGATGAAACAAAACTCTAAATTTTCTTCCCAACAAGGTGGTGTCTACGTGTAATCTTTCTCTAAGCCTTGTTCTTTTTCATCTAGAGAGGTCTGAGAGTCAAGTAATGAATGTCACAATGTCCGCAGTATCTACTTACGAAGCTGTTGACAGAGTAGCCCTTAAAACAGCTCCAAGGACATCCTTTCTCAAGCACACTCTCCTGGCACCTTTGTCACCCTGCAGTTGGTGGCTTGGCTCTTGTGCAAGGGTCTTCTCTCTGGACTGTGAATGATCCTAAGTAAGCTGCCAAACTGCTTTCCAAAGTGCCATGTCTTCCATTGTTTCTCCTATCTCCTTTTTAAAGATGCCTTTACTTTTATTTCATATGTATCACACCACAAGCACCACATGTGGGCCTGGTGTCTGTCAAAGACAGAAACTGGGCGTCAGATTCCCTGGCACTGGAGTTACAGGTGTTTGTGAGCCACCATGTGGGTCCTGGGAACTGAACAAAGAACCTCTGTAAGAGCAGCAGCCAGAGCTCTTAATCACTGAGCCGTCTCTCCAGTCCCTTGCATCTCTTGTAAAGATATACTGACCCCAAGAAAGTGGACATGCTTTCTTCATTTTGTATCTGAGTTACTAAAGAGCATACCTAACCCCAGTGAGCAGACACTGTCACCTGCTGTCTTCATCAGTGTCTTCTCCCGGTCTCCTGTGACAACATGCCACGTCAACAGCAAAAACCCACTGATCACGTTTTCCCTTAGGAAAACCTTTCTACTCTACATGACCTTTCTATCTACTGGCTTTTAATTCCCATCAGCATTTTGAGGGTATATGTGTAGATAAGGCAATCTAAGTAACTTTAAAAAAATTATTCTTCACATTTTTCTCATCAACATTTATAGCCCTTTCAGTTAGCCGGCTATTGTTTTATGATATCAATTTTATCATACTTTGTCCCCAAATCCTCTTGACTGCCTGCATTTAAAAGTGCAAAGTAAATATAATAAAAACTGACTTCCTCAGACACTTGAAAGGCAAAACACTTTTTGAATCACGCCATGAGGAGATACATAGAAAAAGGCTCTGATTAAATCTACTTTCAGCTGAAACTCTCTGAGCATTATATTAATGACCTTGAAGATTGTCCGGCAGCAATATCTTGGGTATGAATTTCTTCAAAGGTTGAAATATAGGTTAGATCCCTCTGGAGGCTCCTGATATCAAATAAAAAGCTTAATCAATTTGTAGAAGCAAGAAGGTGGACATGCTTTAGAGCACTAGAAATTGATACTCTGAAATCTACAATTATTGGAACTGAAAGGAACTAACTCGCCGTCTGATAGGATTTCTTTTTCCTGATGTTTCTCCTGCCCTAGCAGACATGAAAGGAAAAACAAGTTTTCAAAAATCAGCAGGACTTTGTAAATGTATCAGAATTTTCATGCTATTAAAAAAAAGTCATCTTTGCCAGCCAAAGGTTAAATCCTTTATTCTGATGAAGACGCTGGTGGAATCTTTCCCTTATTGCCCACTATTAACCTTTCCATGTGACCTGAAAGATTAACCCTCTGCAGAGTTTGTCTGGTAGAAGCCACATCTTGCTAGTCCATTAACCCAAGAAAAGGCAACAGACAAATGTCCATGGGACTTTCTGTGGAAATGCAGGTGTGTAGATTTGATGCAATAACCAACATATTCACTGGAAATTTCCTACATTAAAGATATCCCTAAAGATATCTCTTTATTCTCCTGTCTCTGAATAACTAAGAGGGTGTCACCAACATATGCTGATAGTGACTGTGGCCTCCTCTAGCCACTGGGGTAAGAGCTAGCAACCCCACTGAATTTTTCTCCTCGGCGCTCAATGACAAGAATAATAAGAATGCAGAAAACCACTCTTGAAGAGCAGGAGAGAGGAAAGTAGATCAATGGACTCCTGGTGATCTCGAAAGTTTGGAAAATCACTTGAGAATTGCCCACTCTGTCTTGGATGACAAGCTATGCTTTCCCTCCCAGGCAAAGCTCTGAACTGAAATGCTAGATTTGAGCTGACTTCAAATGTCTCAGGGAAGCCTGGGGTCGGCTGGCTTTGGTTCTCTCCAAAGTATCATAGGCACATCCCTCCCACAGAGTCTTACTTCCTTGTATTGACTGTCTGTGATGTGGAGGGGACTCCACTGGAGTCCCTGATAGGAGGAATGGAATTCCTGGGGTGGCTTTTGGAGATGTGGCCCAGAGAGAAAGTCCCATTTGTTAAAGGGTCACTGTGCTAGGGAGACAGGGAAAATATCCTGGTTTAATCCTCTATGGACAATGCCAAAGTGAAGCAACAGCATCCTTTGATGAGTGACTCCATCAGTCCCTCCCTCTATCTGCAAAACATCATCAGCCATGTGTCACCCCAGGTGAAAGACCTAACAAGGGGTAGGGTGGGAAGAAGGAAAGATAAGCAAGACATTATTGTTGGGTATGGAATTCTCTAGGTATAAGCCCAGGAGTGAAATTGCTAGGTCATATGGTAGCTATAGTTTTAATTTTTAAGGAATCTCTAAAATAATTTCCAAATGCCTATACTAATTAATACCTAGAGAACTCCATACTCAAGCATAGAGATTTTACACTCCATGTTTATGGCTGCTCTATTCACTGTAGCAAGGAACTGGGATCAACTTAATTGTCTATCAACAGATGAATGACTAATAAAATTTGGTATATATACAAAATTGAATACTATGCAGCTCTGAAGAAAAAAATGAAGTTAAAAATTAAAGGGAAAATGAAAAGACATATAAAGTATAATATTAACCAAGGTCACACAATTTCAGAAAGCAAAAAAAAAAATACAATTCTTTTTCATATATGGAATCTATTCAATAACCTATGCATGTGTATGAATAAACATCCATGTGAGTACAATATAACATAAAAAAGGAATAAGAAGCACCCCCCTTTTAAAAAAGAGAACATAAAGCTAATTTTTCTTCTAGTTCTACTTCTGTGCTGAATTTAGGTGGTAGAGAACTGCATAAAGTATATTCGATACTGAAAGTGTACAGTTCAACGTGAAGCCCCACAGTTTCCATTCCAAATGCCTATTCTAACTGTAGAAGTTCCCTGCCTGAGGTGTGCAGTTTTGGGGTCTAGTTAATTTTGGTGCTTGATGTTTTCACTTACCTGTAAGTATTTTTATAATAAAGTTTATAATGTTTCAAAGAATAATCCAGTTTCTCAAACTTAAGGAATCATCAATTTTCCAGTATATAGTAGTCTAAAATCAAATTCTTCAATACCTACCTAGATATTTTGATGTCTTCAATTAGCCAATTATGGCCACTGTATCTTACATCATTGCACCTACTTGTTTATGTTTTTAATTATTCTTAAATTTTTTAAATAAATATCTAATTGTCTCAATTCTTCCTGTGCCCCAAACTGGCATACCAAAAGCACAATTTAAGAGAAAAACAAACAAACAAACAAAATGCTGATAGCTAAAGTTTGAAAAAACTAATTCAAGTGCTTCTTTGAAAGTTACTTGTAATAGAGCTGGGAGGTTGTGGTGCATGCCTTTAATCCCAACACTGGGGAGGCAAGGCAGGTAGGTATCTTGTGAGTTCTAGGCCAGCCTGGTCTGCAGAGTGAGTTCTAGGACAGCCAAAGCTACACAGAGAAACCCTATCTTGAAAAACCAAAAACAAACTAACAAACAAAAGTTACTAGTAATATAAAGAATCTAAAAAGAACCTAATGTGCTTAGAAATTTTAATAAATTTTCTTGGTTAATACTTTTTAAAATGAAGTTTAAAAGGTTAGAGATGGCAATCTTATGTTTTGGAGATTAAACTTTTTTTTAAATCTGATATAGTCAAGGCATAAAGTATACACATACTTGTTGACCATGCTTAATGTCAGAGGAGCACAATGCCTATGGCTTTAGAAAGAGCAGGTTTCATTTATAAAATCTCAATAAGAAGTGCCATTTGTTCTGGTGAGAACATGGCTCCTGTTGCTCCTCTGTGGAATGGACAGCCCCTGACTGGACATAGATTTGTCATGACTGGCTTCCCCAAGGTTGTCCTTTTCAACCCAACCAGTGTTCCATCAGACAATGGTATGGGTTATTTTAAAAGGTCAACGCTTTCAAGTTTTAGCTACCGTTTAGGGGACAGGCTCCAGAAGATGTGACTCAGCTCCCTGGACCCCACGGAGAGCATACAGGTGCCCTGCTCTACAAATGGCCTTCAGCTCTCTCTGACAGGGAACTCTTGTAGGACATAGTAAATAGTAATGACTAAAATCATTGAAAGGGTGATAAGTGCAGATCCCAGCCTCAACAAAGGGTGAGAACCATTACTGTGGTAGTTTGAATGAAAATGACTGCCATCAGCCCATAAGGAGTTGCACTATTGGGAGGTGTGCCCTTGTTGGAGTAGGTGTGGGCTTGTTGGAAGAAATGTGTCACTGTGGAGGTGAGTTTTGAGGTCTCATATATGTTCAAGCCATGCCCAGTGAGACAAACCACTTTCTGTTGCCTATGCAAGATGGAGGTCCTCAGCTCCAGCACCATACCTGCCTGCATGCCACCATGACCCACTATGATGATATTGGACTAAACCTCTGAAAATGTAAGCCACCCCAATTAAATGTTTTTCTTTTACAAGAGTTTTTACAGTCATGGTGTCTCTTCAAAGCAATAGAAACCCTAAGACATACAGAAAAACCCAGTCCATGGGAAAGATCCAGAAATTAAGAGTCCTGAAGTAAAAAGAAGTGTAGGATCCCAGGAACACAAACAGTAGTGAGGACCCAAGATGGTCTAACTGAACAAGGGTGCCCCTTCTCTGCCTGAACTGTTTGAACACAGCCCATGGCTTAAGGGCATGGCCAAACAAGTAGATGGTCCATCAGCACTCCTGGATGGGATTTAGACAAGACTTAACCCTCAAGCTTAGAAAATGCAATGTGATGACTATAATTGGTATGCTGAGTTGGGGAAGTAACTCCATCAGTAAAGTGTTTACCACACAAACGTGAGAACCAGGGTTTAGATCTCCTGGTTATGTACTTATGTAAAAAGCCAGGTGAGGTAGCAGGAATCTGTAATCCCAGCAATAGGGAGCCAGATACAGGCTTTTCCCTGGAGCCTTCTGGCCAGGCAGTCTAGTCTGGTGAGCTCTGTCTCAAAAAATTGATTAAGGAAGACATACAATGTAAAGTGGGCAAAAGATAATCTGCACACATGTGGAGGCCACTTGACACAAACTGGAGTTATCTACAACGAGGAAACCACAATTGAGGCATTGCCTCTATCAGATTGGCCTATGCCTATGTCTGTCAAGTATTTTCTTGGTTTTTTGATGTGGGAGGGTCCAGCCTACTGTGCACCATGGCACCCCTTGGCAGGTGTGTTTGGGTTGTATAAGAAATGAGACTAGTCAAGCCATGGAAAATGGTGTTCCTCCATAGATTATGCTTCAGGGTCTGCCTCTGTTTTCCTTCTTGAGCTTCTGCCATGGGCTGTAACCTGCAAGCCAAACTAAACATTTTCCTCCCCATGCTAATTTTGGTTATGGTGTTAATAACAGCAATGGAAACCAAAGCAGGTCAACACCCATACACATATGCACCATGCACATGTGCATGCATCTACACAAATGCATGCACACATACATACACACACAAAGAAAACTTATGTGATAGTACCAAGCATCTCATATTCACACATACATCCTCAATAGCCAAAAAAAAAAAAAAAAAAACATGTCCTTCTGCTATCTCCAAACACAAGACGGACATCCAAAATCCTTTTCCCATTCTGGGTAACATTTGCTAAAGAGATGGGATTGATCTCATGCATTTAACACTAAGATGTTCAAAGTAATATGAAAATAGGAGATAATCTGTAAGCAATAGAAAGTCTGGAGACTTTGAGATCTCCAATGAGGTGGATTCTACCACCTAAGGAAGGTATAGAAGTTCAGGTCTCCAGTCAGATACTGTGCTCAGGGTCCAGGGCCCTGGATGAATTAGCCACAAATGCATCTCAGCTTTCTCCAGTGTTCATGGATGAGGGAGTGCCCACAGCCAGGCTCTGGAGACACTGACCCTCAGTGCGGGCACTGCTATGGGGTTCCCAATGATACCCATTGACTGGCTAGCATTGCCTTTTGTAACTTTAGGTAGTCCAAGAAAAACGAAAAAGGAGCTCCTTGGGAATGGAGTGTGATAAGAGGGTTAATTCCAGAGCAAGCACTTCTAGCTGGCCACTGATTTGTTGCCAGGCGTGAAGGTTTGAGCTATGGTGCGTCTGCAAGTTTCTTGTTCTCTGAGGCCATTCTCCAGAATGCCTTATAGAACAGCACACTGTGAATAGTCATATGTTGGCTCAAACACCTAGATAGGCAAAAGAAGTCATCAGTCTGAGTCTGGAAAGCTCAATAACCAGTGGGAAGCTGGGATATGGCTCAGTTAATGAAGTGTTGCTTCACAAGCATGGGGAGCTGAGTTTGGACTGCATCACCTAACAAAAAAAGAAAAAAAAAGGTGGAGTTGTGTTGTCACCTGAACTAGACCTGTACAAGATCAGCCTACATGGGGTGGGAGCAGGGAGGGTGCATGAGGCTCCACCCCTAGCTGAGGAGCTATTGGCAATTGACAGTTGCCAATGTCACTTTGGTTTAGTGGTGTGATTGCCAATACTCTGGTGGATGGCCCCCACCCATGCACATGCCATAGCTCCTCTTCAAACTCAAAGGGAGGGATCCTAAAGGCATGAGCCAGGGGCCACTATTGGATCTGCTCACCCCAAAGTGCCTAGCCATTGAGGGCATCTATGAGAATAAAAGGTATTGCATCCACAGTGTGGGTGCTGCTTTCCAGTGGAGGACAAACATACACCATACTGAAGAGTCCAGAAAACAGCCTAGGGGTTTTCATTTCCTTCTTTCCTGAGTTTGAAGCTGATAAAAAGATAAATGGGGCTTTGAAATGGAGCTACTTGTGGTTGGATTTCAGGAAGTTCAGAATCCACATCCCAGGACTTCCAAAACACCAGAGAGAGCACGGGCACTAGTGCCGTCACTAAGTAAGAATTGTTCTTCCCTTCAAATGGTTTTACAGAGACTGAACTCCAGGTGCCAAAGTAATAATGATCATAACAACGATGAATGACCCACTAAACATCCTGCAGTGAAAACTTTAACTCTCCTGTGTCTTGTGTCTTCTACTCTCAGAGGGGAAAATACACTAAGTCAAGCTTTTCTTCAAATATACTAAATTACAGGACTTTATCTACAAAAGGTTTGGGGAGTTTATCTCCTGGTTTCCTTTCTTGTTGCTATGATAAACATCCAGATGAATCAGCTTGATGGAGAATGGCTCACAGTTGAAGAGCTCAGTCTGTCTTTGTCAGGGTGAGGAAGTCAATGCAGCAGGAGCTTGAAGCATCTCCTGGCATCAAATGCCCAGTCTAGAAGCAGAGAGTGGTGAATGATGTTGTGGCTCAGATCCCTGCCTCGTAGGCTCCCAGGTAGTTCTAAGTTCTGCCAAGTTGGCAATCAACACTAACCATTCCAGGACCCGTGCTATCTTCTTCCTTCCCTCCTTTCTTTTCCTCCTCCCCTTCTTCCTTCCTTTCTTACTTTTTTTAGTACATTTTAGATTTTTGAGGTGGATTCTCACATTGTAGACTAGATTGGCTCAAATCCCACTCTTTAGGCCAGACTGGCAATCCTCCTGCTTTAGTTTTCCAAGAACTGGGATTACAGGCTTGAGCCATCAAATCTACCTTACCGTGTGTGTGTGTGTGTGTGTGTGTGTGTGTGTGTGTGTGTGTTCTATAAATAGTACCACAATGCTTTCACTCTCATTCTAAAGAAAAATCACTCCAAGTCTGACTTGAGTACTGTGAAAGATGAATCAGAATGGCCACATGATGAAGTAGGAATGGACTGTAGAAAAGGGGGGGGGGTAGAAAACGAAACCATCCAATAGTTAGTGTTGGATGACCTAGGTAGCATAGCTGATTAAAGACCTCAAACCATGTTGCAGGTGGAAAGTGATATAAAATAATTTAATAATAAAACTTTAAAAATGCTTACTGAATTGAGGTATGAATCTGCAGATGTAAAGTGTGGAAAATGCCACTTGAGATGGGTTGCAGGAAAGCCTTACTGTACTCTGTTACCATGAACCAGTATGAAATGGTTAAAACCTGTACAAACAAGGTGTTTCTAGGAAAGGCCAGGAATTCCAGAGAGTTCCACCCTTTCTCAGAATTCATCTATAAATTCAGGGTAATTATAATAAAATTCCCAACAGGAATATTTTTCTATGATAGACTAACCCCACATTCATAGGAAAATGTCAGCATCTTTGGATAAAGAATAGAAATGATGGGGGTTTGACCAAGCAGAAGCCAACGCATAGCAAAAAGCATCCTCCTGCCAGCTCCAAGATCAGCAGATAGAGAAAGCAGAACACAGCACCCTGAGACAGAGCCAAGAAGACGGCAGTGACATTCAAGCCAATGTAAGGCAGATGGCACTAGGGAGACAGCCACTTGGTCGGGAAAAGTTTAAATTAGCTCACCATGCCTTGGATAGTACCAGTGGGATTCCAGTTTATCATAAAACCAAAAGAAAAAAGAAAATACACAAGTATCTGTACACTCTGAGATTGTGTGTGTCAGGGGTGGGGGCTAACTGTGAATGTCACAAAAAAAGCAAAGCCTACAATGGAAGGGATCAGCACATTAGGCCATAAAAAGACATCACACCGTGGGGGTGAAGAGAAAAGTGCAGATAATCCCTTGAGAAAAGCCTGTGTGTTAAAGTGCAAAGGCAGAACTGCCGCAGATGGGTGAGAAACAAAAGCCTCCATGGAGACATGAGCTGAGGGCATTTGCCCAGATAAACCACGGATGATTTAAAGCCCATAATGGGGGTGGAGAGATGGCTCAACTGGTAAGAGACATTGCTGCTTAAGCATGAGGACCTAAGTTGAGATCCCAGCTCCTAAGTAACAATCTGGGTATTGACACATGTGTGCTTTGTGACCCCAACTCTGTGGGGGCAGAATCTATGGGGCAGGAGGGTCTATGGGACTTGCTAGCTGCCAGCCTAATTCTCAGTTCAGTGAGATATCCTGCCTCAAAGAATAAGATAGAAGTGATAGAGAAGGACATCTGACATCTTCCTCCAGTCTCTGTACACATGCACACATTTACATGCATCATACTCACACACATACATATATGCACAGACACACAAAGACCATCATGGTCAATGATACAAAATTAAACAGAGAAATGCACCCACCACCATTGTCTATTAGAATAGGAAATAATCAATCAAAATGGATGGAAGGATGGATGTTAGAAAGACAGATGGATAGACAGATAATTGGATAGATATATGATAGATAAATAGATAGATGATAGATACAGACAGACATAACTAGATGGATGGATTTACATAAAATTTTGATTAGATAGATGGATAGATAGATAGATAGATAGATAGATAGATAGATAGATAGATAGATAGAGATTAGAGGACAGGAGCTGATGAGGATGAAGGTAAAGAGAAAAAACATTCTAGTGTATTGACATTTTCAGAGCAAAAATGATACACTTGCATTTTGGCAATAAAGATCAAATGCCATCTTAATTCTGGCAGTGTAGTCTGCAAAGTAATGCGTGCACATGCACACACACACATACACACACACGTGAATGCACTGTATTAGTTACTTTTCTGCAGCTGTAATATAACGTATGACCGAAGACAAATTAGGAAAGAGAGTTTATTTTGGCACACAATTCCAAAGGACTAAGATCTTTCACCTCAGGGTGAAGGCATGGCAGTAAGTGGTTGGCATGGTGGCAGGAGTAGCAAAGGGAGAGCCTGATGACATTGAGAAGTTGCCAGAGTTTATTATTAAATAAACCTTGTAAGGTAACTTGGTTAATAGTTATTTTTGTTTGCTTGCTTTGTTTTGTTTTGCAAGACAGCATTTCTCTGTGTAGCCCTGGCTGTCCTGGCACTCGCTCTTAGACCAGGCTGACCTCAAACTCACAGAGATCCACCAGTTTCTCCCTCCTGAGAGCTGGGATTAAAGGTGTGTACCAGCATTACCCACACTACCTGGCTATATTTCATCTTTGTAAAATCAAAACTGATATCTTCATGGAAAAAATGCTGTATGCTTGGTCATCAAATATTGTCTTTTGAACATGATTCCTAGGAGTTAAAGCTCAATAACAGGCTGAAGGGAGTAGCTTTGAGAACTACAGAAAACTTCCCTCCATTTTTATTTCTGTGGAACTCAGAAGTTCAGAACTTCCTGTCCATGATGAGTGCACCCTCTTTCAGAGTCTACACTTTGAAAATGTGAACAGATTTACAAGAAGCCAGAAAGCCTGGTGTCTTAGGAGCAGCAGGTATCCTGTGCCTCTATCTCATGGCTGCCACCTAGACAGGATTCCAAGCACATCTGAATTTCTTAGCATATGGCTAAACTATTACAAAGACATTGTGACCAAGGAGAAGTAGTTTGTGAATGTTGCACGAATGGGTTCTGCTTGGCTGGTCACACCAACTGGCAGAATGAGTGCAATTTTTAAAATATGAAATACAAATTTTTATCAAAGGAGAAGTAAAACGTTATAGCTTTAGGTTCATTAAACCCAGCTCACATTCTGGGATTCCAAAAATAAAGCAGTGGCTATTTAAAATTGCAGCTTGACAAGATTGCTGCAGATGAAACCCAGGAGACTACGGGGAGCACACACAGGGCTGTCCTTGTCTCTCCACAGTGCTGGCCTGGGATGGACCAAGAACAGTCTGTCTTCACACTTCACTCCCGAGTGCAGATGTCAGCAGTAGCACACATTCATCCCAGTAGAGACCAACTCATTCCAAGCTTTCTCTAGCAGTCCCTGAACTTACCCCTAAGGTTGTGCTCTGCTATGCTCACCCACGAATGAGGAAACTAGGTTGACCCATGTGGCTTATCTGGTGGTGTGCTGGTCACTACACCCAGCTGTCTTCTTGCAGAATGATACTGGTAGATCTGCCAGGTGGTGGGGCTTTGTGGACTGAAGAGATGCCTCGAATTCAGGGTCCTGTTAGCCATGTGTTGTCCTTGCTGGGCCACACCACCATCGCAAAGGAAGCATTGAAGCAATCCACATAGCATGGGCTACTGCCTGGGGTTCTGTCTCAGAGCGAAGGTCCTGGCCCTCAGATGAGGGCACCACATAGTAAGAACAGTTGTAACAAGCTGCCCAACATTCTAAAGAGGAAGTTAAGTCCTTCTTCTCTCTGTCTTTGTCTGTCTCTGTGTCTGTGTGTCTCTCTCCCAACCCCAGTAAGCACTGCTGTTTTCCCTCCTGTTGTACTTTGAATGTGAAGTACCTCCAAAGGCTTATCTGCTTACACACTTGGTCCCCAGTGGCGGTGCTGTTTGGGAATATGGGGGAACCTTCAGAATGTAGACCCTGGAAGGATGAAAGGGGTGACTAGGGAAGGGGTTTGAGGTTTTATAGCCCTGCCCACTTCCTATTTGCTCTCTGGGGAAGCAATATGAGCAGAAGCCCCATGCTAGTGTGCCCTGCCTTTCCCACAATGATGGCCTATGTCACTTCTTAAACTGATCCAAAGTAAGTCCTTCCTTCCTTAAGTGGCTTTTGTTGGGTATTTGATCATAGCCACAAAGCCTACCTAATACCCCACTATCTTCAAACACTCTCCCGAGCCAGGGTAAACCTTCTGCCACCAGCTGAACCCTTACCTGGCTACCACCATCAAGCTCCCTGAAGGTATCATTTCTCCTTTGCCTGTCCATAAGCCACCACCTCTAAATTCCCCCCAAATTCTCTGCCCTTCTCTCTCTAAAGCCTTTAGTAATTGCTTCTGGGGATGGCTGTGGGAGAAAGAGACCCTTTTAAGATTTACTCTTAAAACAAGGTATATTGTTTTTGCCTGGAGTACAGAGTTTAGCTACAGATATTGATCAAATTCACTGGCCAAATGAACATTCCATGTTCCTACTCACAATATAGTCATTATTTTTTATTGATCAACAGAATTCAGAACCCTATGAAATAAACAATTATATCACCCATAAAATCTAAACAGCAGCATTTAAAATGAACTTTGAGAATAAACAGAGTTTATCCCGAATTATATTGTCCACTTAACAAAAATAGTACTGACTCTTCTCCCTGCAGTGGAAACTGAATGACATCAGTTTTCAAAGTGTTACACTGCTGACCCCTAGTTCTTGCTTGATTTGAAATCAGAGCACTGGCGATTTTCATAAAAAAGTCTCTATTCTTTCCTTTGATAAGAGGACTGTCATTAAATAAAATTAGCAGATGACATGAGGCAAGGTTTCCAATACTTGTTCTAATTGCTATAAAAGCTTTCTCCGCTGAGAACAAGGGCTCCTATTCACCTAGAACTGATCTTGTAATTCAAACAGAGCCTGGCTGTGAAATCTCTCCAGCGAAGCCCTTACGAGCTACATCATCTTAAATGCAGGCAGTAGAAACCGGGGAGATATTGCTAATAACAGGGCTGCATTAATTAATTGCTATAAAATTTGCAAAATAAAAAGAACACTGGGAACAAAGCGATATAATATTTACCAGTGCTGAAAATTAGAAATAAATATTCAACATGCCCTTTTGACTCACACAAGCAAGGCAGCTTGGAATAATAAGGCACGGCAAAGTCTTTTACACGGGAAAAGCTAATGATTTCTGCATTTTGCTGCTGGTGAAGAATTGAAGGATGGCTGATTGGCTGATTTGAATCTTCCTTCAATCTCCCATCAATAAAACAGAGACAAGGCAGGGGCGAAAGCTGATCTGGGAGAGTCGTGTTTCTATAATTGCTTTTTCCCCTCAGGCATTTGAAATCCAGAGGGTCAGTAGTTCTTGTGAGAAGACTGGGGGAGCTAAGGGGGCCCCCCGTCAAAACCCTGAGACACAAATTAATTTGTTTATGGGGCTCAGAGTCTCATTTGCAGAAAGAGAACGTGCATGGCAATTTCTAGTGTTATAACCTAATTAAAGATGGATCCGTGTAAAATATTTATGCAAACTTTACCAAACCCAAAGATTTTAATCCCATTTGAGCGGTTAGCTGACTTGTGGGACCAGAAACAATTTTTAAGCCCAGCTTCTGCACCAGGACTCTGGAAGACAAGCTATTTTTTTCTTTAATTTAAGTATTACTACATTTAAGCTGTTTGAGCACCTGTTAGTGAATCTAATTAAGGAGATCTAATCTCTCACCACACTTCCTGAGTCTTTTTGGTTAGTAGCTAAAACCAATTTCTGTACTCAAATATTCCGTGGCCTCCTTTTCTTTCTTTCCTTTTCCTTTCCCACATTTTTATAAACTTGAAAATAGAAGTGAAAATTTGCATTTCAGGATTTTATAGTCTGCTTCCAATAAGCCTACCTGAGAAAGAGTCAGGCCCAGTCCCACAAATGTGGCCTTTAATGAGTTTCCGGTTGGGTACCTAAAAGGAAGGAGGCTGGAAGAAAGGAGAGAACAAACTAAGAAAAATGTAAGTAGCCAAAGTGCTAGCTGTCTGGGAGTTGTCCTTCCTCACTGAGTTACTGTCACATTATGAGTGCCTTTCCTGGGGCCACTGAGGAAGTTTTCCTGGGCTTTGCTGAGTAATACCACTTTACCTGCTGGGAACAATGAGACAAAACTAAAAGAAAACAATGGCTCTACAGCTGGGATTTTAATACCTGTGGCAGCAGCCCATCCCTAATTTGGGACCAGAACTCAATCTTCTTGTCTTAGTTTTGAGAGTGGTATCCTCTGGCCCCCAAGTGAAAAGGGTCCCTAGTACTCAAGGGCACCTGTAGCTGCAGGCCATCTGGGAGATTGGATTCCAACATGTGATTTCCCCAAGAGCTCCATAGGGACCTAGCTATCTGGCAAAGGGTTTAGTGTGGATAGATTAGGTAAGGTTGGGGGCTCAGTTTGCCCTGAAATCTGGAGAGAAATAAGTGCAAAGTCATCAGAGCATGGGTGGGGAGTTTTTCTCCTTTTCTCTTTCAGGTAGGGATTTTTCCATAAAGCCAAGGACTGTAGGATCCGGGACCCCAGAAATCACTCTGGACATAGTCTTTTAAATTTTTATTTAGTTAGGTTATTCACACACACACACACACACACACACACACACACACACACACTTGTATAACCCCCCACATATGTATAAATATAATTTTCAATTTTAAGTGTGTCTTTCATTGTTTCTTTTTAAATGTTTATTATTTTTATTTTATGCACATAGGTTTTTACCAGCATATATATCTATGTACCATGTATGCCTGTGCCTGGTGCAAACAGAGAGCAGAAGAGGGCATCAGATCCCCTGGGACTGTAGTTGTAGTTGGTTGTAGTTACCATATAGGTGCTGGGCATTGAACCAGGTCCTCTGCCAGTGCTCTTACCTGCTCAGCTATCTCTCCAGCCTGTGTACCTTCCTGTTACTCCATTCACAATGGTGTACAGCCATTGCCTCATCTGCTTTCAAAGCTTTCACCCTGACCAAAGTCAGCATTGAAACCACTAGGGAATAACTCTGAGTCCCTTCTTTGGCTCCTGGGTAACTTCTCACATTTCCCCTCCTGGAGTTTGATTGGTGAGGATAGGGGAGGAAAGAGTTGAGACTTCTTATCTGGATAATGAATCAGGGACACAAATTACTACCCAAGAGCCCTAGAAGAAGGGTCCTTCCACGGCAGATGTGGGACAGGAATACAGTTTCAACCTCCCAACAAGAATGCCAAGCAAGGCAGGAAAGGGGCTAAGGGCTTCAAGGGGATGCAGACAGCAGCTGACCTCAGATGTTTCTATCAGAAAATCCATGAAGTAGAAGATTGCAGACATGAGTCATTTGACCCACCCTTCAGGTGGGGTGGCAAAGTCTGCCCTTGGCATAGGTAAGAGGCTTTCCAGCAAGGCCTCACAGGTGCTGGACTCAGGGTCAAGACTGAAGAGCCATTCCCTGGCCTCTCTGACCACAGTTCTGTGGACTGAGCCTTGCAGCCAGCACCAGTGAGATTTGATGTGGTTCTGCTTAGCAGACTGTCAGGCAGGCCTGAAAGCAAATGAGAAAATGTATCAAAGACACATGGAATAAAGGAATTGATTTCCGTTAAGATCTCTTTGGACTCTAGGCAGGCACATAACAAAGGCCTCCCCCACCTGGCTCCATGTCCAGCCTAGCACCTGCATGACCTTGAATTTTGAGACTCACCTGAAGCTCCTGACCTCTCTTGCCTGAGAAGTGTCACTCAGCTAAGTGGGTGACACTTTCCAGGAAAGCTCGTCGTTTCTGCTGGGCTCTGGATGGTGAGGCTAGTGGATGAGGAAATAGCTATAGTATGTCTTATTATGAAGCTACATCTGACTCATTGCAAGGGTCTCCAGTGTTCCATAAAGCACTGCCCTCCCAAGGAAGAAGTTAATGAGAGTCAGCCATAAATCACCGTCTTGCACATTTACATTTGTTTACTCTTCTCCTATGTTAGCACTGCAGATTGACCTTGTCTGACACATGGTTGAGAAGGCCTTAGTTCACTTGGTGACACTTAGTGTGCCAGCCAATTAAACTCACTCCAGACTTACATCGAGGCAAGAACCCACCCTTCCAGTGGATGTCAAACCAAACATCACATTTGGCTCTTTTCCTTAAGGGTCCACGAAATGAAGTCCAAGGAGTGGAGTTCAGATCATCGCTTTACTTCTAGCCTTTTCTACATGAGTTTTTAAAGAGAAAGAAAAACCAAAGGGGAACCTGTGAATTTTAATTTTGCTGATGGTTGTTCTGAAGCCTATACCTGGAGGATTGTATAGGAGAAAGGCACAGTGTGGTACAGGGGACCCCTGGATTTGGTCATGACCATGTCAGAAACACTCTTTGTGTGTCTCCTAAGTTTAGGTCTTCAGCCAATGTAGGAAACATGCTCAGACACATTTCAGTGTCTTTTTTCTTATGCCATAAAAGAATCTTTAAAAAATAACAGAACAATGCAATGATGTCTGCATTGCATCTTTCTGGGTCAGAGGAACTCTCTTTTTACTAGATGTTTCCAGCGTCTCAGCAAAGGTTTGGTTTTGGGTACTGTTCTAGAGAGGGGGAATGGGATGCCATGCAGGCAGAGATACAGTGGATGGAGGGGCACAGGCCTACAGTAAGAGGACTCCTACAGTTGGTGAAGGCAGGTGGTACAGTGGAAATCCTCTCAGGTAAAGATGTACCTGTTGTCTGTTATCAACTGGATTTTACTCTTTTAAAATCGTACTTCCTTTGAAATTACTTCTGCCCATTCCAGAATGATAGTTGCTTGAGAATTGACATTGTGTTCAAAACCTGCCCTCCCACCAGCCCCCTTCATCACAGCTGACCTGTGCAGAAGGGCTTTTCAGTAATGAACTTGTTTGGAGGCAATGCAGGAAGCTAAGTAGCTCCTCCTGCCCCTCTCCAAGTGCTCCCTGCATCCCCCTGCTCTGAGCATGGATCTCTCAGCGAAGCTCTGCCCAGCAGATGCCCTCCCACACAGCTGGCAGGAGACAGACCCTGAGGGAGAAGGCTGTTCGTCTAGGTGTTGGAAATCAGGGTGCCTGCTTCTAAAAACAAATGTCAGAGGGTACTTCTTGGAGCAGTGAAGTGTCACCATTTTTATTGCCAGAAAGTGTTAAACAGCTCTCTCTCTCCAGCATGCATGAGTCCTCCAGTAAATTTACACTCAGTTTCTACCAGCTCAACACCCTCTTGACTTTCACACCTCTCAGCTGCCGACCCTGTGCTGTGGGGCAGAAGTTAAGTTATGATATGGACACTCATAGCGTAGTGTCAAGGGAAGATGACCCATTTTGTGTCCATCAGAGGGTGACTGGAAGGCTCTTTTGGAGACAAGGAGCATTTCTGATCCTGGAGTGAATTATCCTAAACCATGTGACCCAGCCTCCTCCTGACTATGTGTGCAGAGGAGAAAACATAATCTAAATTCATGGGAGATGAAAGGCCAAAAAGTGGGTGGAGAAGTAAACTGGGAAAATTACATATAACTAAGGGGAGTGGGCACCCCCTGGAAAGGACTTTGTGTCGTGTTACTTTATACAAACATGGTTTTTGAATGGGAAGTCCGATATGAGCATCAAAGACACATTTGTGACTATGTTCACTTGGGAGAAGTTTCCATGCACCATGTGCCATGTCTAAGGTTCTATCTTAAAGTTGTAAATGTGCAACCCAAATAACTTCCTGCTGCTCATTAAAAAACAAATTACAGCCAGCTGTGGATTGGTCCCCATATCAGATATGTCAAAATTTTACCTAAGATCTGGAAAGGAAAAAAACTAAACAAAACCAAACCACAGGTATGTGTTGGTATAACTCTATGTAATACACGGCGGTCGTTTAAAGCGAGCCTGTTTCAACATAAAATTTTAACTCTCTAAGAAAGGGATTGATCAAGGTTGGAATTAAAATGAAAACTGGATCTAGAAGATATAGATTAATATTCTTAAAATAAGCAAAACTGAACAAATTTCTAAAAGAGCAATGTGTGTGACGAATTATTCAGATCAGCAATCTGGGGGAAAACGAAGACCTTTCACAGGGGCTGTAACATTTACTAAAAGCGGTTCATATGGTGACCCTGGAGATCAATAATAAGACGGAATTTTATAACAGATTTAAAGAGCCAGGAAGGACCCACATTGGTGATGCCAAGCCGGATGGCTGCCCCCTGGCTACATCACCCCAGAGACTCTCAGGCACAGTCCTTGTCACAGGCGCCGAAAGACCAAATAGGCTCATTGTGGAGTTCCTACAGTGTCTCATTCTGGGAAGAGGTTAATGCCAGAGACTTGGTAGGCTTCTTCGCTGGCTACCTCAGTCCCTCTCCTGGTATGTCAAATGGGAGTGAATTAAACGAATTAAAACCGTGCAGCAGCTCCGACTATTTGCCAAATCACCACACGGCTTCCTGAAGCCTCAGCCATCCACTTCCCGAGGTGGGCTTGGCGCTGCCTCTGTATCCCACCGTTGCCCTCACCACTTGGAAATGTGTGTAGAAACAGCTTTGCAGATGGCCTCCTATGTTTTACAGGAAATATTACTTAAACATTGGAAAGGATCACATTTCTCCTGTTAGGAATTACAGATCTGGATTTCATTTTCTCTCACTTTTTTCCCTCCTCCAAAGCCTAAGAAAAAAGTAACTGTTATATATGAGATTCAGGAAGCGTTTGGGAATTTTTTAATACATCCCTATCACTGGCATGAGCCCCCACCCCATATATACTGTTTACACACAGTCTATGGATGCATGCACAGTCAGAATCATGTTATTTCATTTACTAATGAAAGCATAGTTGTATGGGAGTGAGAAACCCACCCTTCCTGTTCCTTCTTTCTCTTTTTAATCTTCTATTGTACAAGAAACAGTCATTGTTCAGCTCACTTGGGCATCTAAAACATGAACTGCTTCATGAAGATGCCAGAGGACCAGGAGTGCCTATTGCAGGAGACTGATTGGCAAGCATAAACAATTGAAGAGGTGGTAACCAGGTGAAGCTGACAGAGGCCCATACCTGTTTCTCAGGCTTCATCCACACCCCCACAATCTATGAGGAGGAACATAGCCAATATGCCTCTGCCCAGAAAACCAGACCCAGGGCTTTATCAAATACCCATATCCCAATGTTGTGGAGACCACTTTCTCTGAGGGGCTGCATCCCAACTTAAACCAAGTTGGAGCTGAACCCAGGGAATTCCATTCACATCAAGACAGCATTGTGTGTCTCGACCACATCCCTTGGGTCTGCCACCCACTTCAAGATAGGCTCCCAGCAGCCCACTCTTGCTGCAACTGAAAGTGTCATCAATGCTCAGACCTGCCAGCACTCAGAAATTGTCAGCTGCAGTTTATATTTCAATGTTTCCTCTGTAAACCCAAATGGAGAGATGCCTCAGCCAGGCAGTGACACTGTCCTCTATCGCAGGGTCCCAAGGCATCTCTGAGGGCAGCTCCAATCAATGCAGCAGCAATTCACTGTGCCCAGCTGTAAATACTGTGGTGGGAAAAGGCAGGAGCAATGTCAAGCTTCCATTGGACTTGCAGCCATTTCTTGAAACTTCAAGTGCGCTTGCTCCAACTATGCTGGACACCATGTGGAGCCAGACTGACAGCGTGTGCACCACACTGACTGGAGGGTTTTCCTTCCAGGTCAAAACATATTAAGCAGCAAATCAGTGGTGATCCCAGCTTCCTGTACTCAGGCCTTTCTTCTCAAGACCTCAGAGACTACTACTCTGGCTACAGCAGACCCCTGCCAGCCTACTGTCTCCACACTGCTTCATGACCCCATTGCCAAGGCACAGGTGCCTCTGCAGACATCTGAAAGATCCTTCCAATGTCTCTTCCTCATTCTTTCCCCTTTCACATTTCATATTTCCTTAGAAACTACCCTATCTTTCTGTTTCTTCCTTTTCCACAACCTAAAACACACCTGTTTCCCTGAAGCATGGGCTCATTCTTGGGATAATGAATGGTATCCTACATGTCCAGGACAGTCAAGGACCCAAAACCAGGCCTTTCTAATCAGGGAGACCTGGGCATCCATCACCTGTCTTCTCTGCTCGGGGCTGACCCCATCCTCAGGTCAATGGGGCATGTAAGGGCCTAGGTGGAGTGCTAACCAGGGCCATAGAAAAAAGCTCACTGAACTACCTAAGGCTATGCACTCCCCATTGGACCAGTTTACCAGAGACCATACTCATTGCTCCATTAAAGACACAGAAGAAGATCTTGGGGACACATTCTCAGAGAAAGTTCCTGAGCTCAAAGGCCACCTCAGCCTGGCTCTTTGTCTATATGTTCCCATTCTATTCAGAAGGAAAAGATAAACCAGACAGAGGAGGCCAGGTGAAGGACTGGGATGGGACACAGAGGGTCTGACCCTCACAAGAACCTCTCTGAATGCCCACCTTGTGCCTGATTATAAAGCAATGCAGATACAGTCACTACAAACCTGTGATGTGCTGAGGGGCGCTCCTCAGGCTTCTGAGGAAGAACAGATCAGCATGCTCATGGTTGCTCCAAGGGTGGGAAGGAGACAGTGACAGACCTGAGGAAATGAAGCATGTCTGCATGGAAGCATGACATGTGCTAATTGAGAAGCCCAGATATGCAAAAGCCTCAGCCTGTACATTGGCATATATTCACACATTCTAGATGCTAAATGTTTTTTTTTTCTTTTTAAAGACATTTCTTTTTGAGGATGAGTGTGCACCTGCCTATCTGCATGCCCGTGTGTATATGGGGTGGAGCAGTTGTTATAGGTGTCTGTGAACCACCTGACATGGGTGCTGGGAACTGAACTCGGGTCATCTGGAAGAGCAGCAAGCACTCTGAACCACTGAACCATCTCTCCTGCCCCTGAATATGTGATTCCTGGATGAATGGATGGAAGACTGAGTGAACAGGTGATGATGCCATCACTTTCTCTACTCTATTTGTTTCTCTACTTGTTGGACAAATGCAAATCTTTCCTCTTCCTTTCTTCTCTCCCCTTGAGCTTTTCTTTGGAACTGACTTAGATGTCCTTTCCTGCATGAATGACATCTCCATAGAATGAAAGCAAAGTCAGGTGAGGTTCTTCCCAGAGCCACAGGGGAGCTGCTGCTGAAGCCTATACTCCACCTTGCTATGGGTCCCCATGCTTAGAGGAGTGATGTCCCTTCCTGTGTTTACTTTGGCAGCAATAGCTCCAGATGTTGCTTCACTCCTAACTTCAGGCTCTAGCTTTTGTCTGAGCCACAACTTAGGTATACATCATACCTGAAACATAATTATAAATCAAGAAGAACCAAAATTATAGCAGGATCAGCAATCAGGAGACAGGGAGGGAGGGGATGGGAGGTTCTGTTCTGGAAAGCGGCTTGTACAAACATAGACCACAGACCCAGCTCCTTGGTGTTAGCTGTCCAGACCTTGATGGACATGGCCACACAGATCAGTGTGAACCTAGATGGTCTTCATGGAGGCTGTACAATATTCCTGTCCTTTAACTTCTCCAAAATGACCCTAGCGCTGTGTGATTCTCATGATCCAGTGACAGATTCATGCACAGCAGTCATGACCTGCCTGAGCCAGCACTCAGAGAGAAGAAGAGGTTTCCTGACACTGATTATATGAAGAAGATGAATTTCATGCATAAATAAGATGAATTCAGTCCAACAGAGAAGTAGCTAGGAGGTACACAGAGACACAGATGAGAAGAGTGCAAAATTGGAGCCAGAACCATCTAGAAGAAATGCAGTTGGACTGCCATGTGCCCAGGGGCAGACTGAGCTGGATGCCAACCTTCTGGATTATTCTTTGCCAATCATCCTGGTATGTACAAAATCCTAGCTCTCAGACACCACTTGTAAGCCACACGTTGCAGCGCCCACCCTTTGTTGATCGTGGCTGCATTGGCTCTGTGCCTAGGTGTTCCAGGTATCTGACATCCCTGTGTGTCCCTGGCTTCCACTCCCTGTAAATACCACCTTTACAGCACATAGCTTAACAAACACTTGGTTGAGGGCCCAGTGGACTGCCAAGTCCTGCATTCAGATACCACACTGTTGCTTCCAGGCTCCAAGGGCGACACTACCAGGAGCAAGCTGACTATTCTGCATGAGGTTCCCACATGTCATCCTAATGACATAGGCTGAAGCCTGCAACTCAGCTCTGCTTCAGTCATTTGCCTCCAAAGGTAAGACACGAAGGAGTTCCTCCATAAAGAGTAGAAAAGCATTTGAACCGTGAGTCAGTACTAGATGTTTGCAGGGGATAATCCACCGGGTCTGCCAAGATTTCAGATAAAGTCACACAAATTGGCAAGAAGATGCTCATCAACTGCTGGGAGTCTTTTTCTGGCTGGAGGTGGCCAGGTCCTTTCCCAGACCAAGGAAAAGAACCCTCATCACAGTAATTCCCCAAAGCAGGTTAGTGTGGGACTAGAAGGCAGATCCAATACCTCTGGATAGATGAGAATGAGGCCATCTTGATGGAAGCCTCCCTCTCCTCTATATAACATACTTAATTTGATCAACCTAGTGGATCAATGGCACTATTTTCCTGCAATCATTGGATGAAAACATTCCAAGATGTAATATAATTTATTGAAAAGACCCAATGTACAATCACTGTTGCAAGTTTGTCTTTGGGAAAAATATCATCTATTTCAGCTTCATTATTTTTTACATTCTTGCCAAGCTCCCCAAATCTTTTATATACAAAAAATTATAATCATCCTCAAGAATAATAGGATACAATTGCAGAGCATTCCCTAATAACTATCGTTATCTTCTCCGTAGTTTATGTCACTCTGATATTTTGGTGTAATTAACAGGGTTTTTGATTTTTAAGTAAGTCAAACAAATGGGGGAAGTTTTCCTTTTCAGCCTAATCAAGTGTTTGAGCCTGGTAGGGGAGAGGGAGACAGCAAGGAACAAAGTGGGCTGCAGTGTTTTCAGGCTGGTCTTTGTGCCGGCAACACGATCCTGGCACTGGTGCCAGCAGGCCCGGGCTGACTGCCTTGTGATGTGCCCACCTGGGGAACCATGAGGTGACTCAACCCTGGACATCTCACAAAAAGGACAGTACCCCACACACACACACTCCTTCATGACAGCCTGCCTCCTCTGTGCCCCCAAACATTTTTGTTCCTCTCCCCAGCTCCACTCCCACCGGCTTGCAGTGGAAGAATGCAGCCGGGCAGCCCTCCTGAGCTCAACTATCTGCTTGGCACAGGCCAAGCTCAGCTGGGACTTCGCTAAGGATTTTGCTTTCCTGGGCAAACACAGCTTCACCTGCCCTCCAAATCCCTTCTCCTTCTCTTTCCTGGGCCCTCCCAGCTGAGCTATGTTAATCAGGTGGGGGACACGAGGTAACATTGAAGTAATTCAGCCAATTAGGCCCTGAATTGTTTGCACCCAACAGCATTTTGTATTTCTGCAAATGTGTGAAATGCAAAATGTGCCCTCCAGCAAAAACGACAGCAGCCATGTACTGGCGGCTTGTCAACAGATCCTGGGATCGGCGGCCCTGACGGCTAATAGCGACGCCTGCATATGCTTGCAAAGGCTGGCCTTCTTTATGTGTGTGCCTCTCTGCGAGGGAGGCAGAGCTGGGGGTCTTGGTGGCAGATGGGCAAGGGTAACGGGGATTGGCTAATCCCAGATCTGCATTCTCTTCTTCACGTAGCAACTGGGGAAAGATGGGGCCAGCTGTCAAATGGAAGACTTTCATGGTCCCCTGCACACAACAGCTGCACAGGCCCTGCCTGCTTGGTTCTAAATTATTAAACATCTTTTTAGTTTGTTCCAGCTGCAGGCATCAGTGTGTTTATGCAGCCTTTGTGCATTTTACATATGATTCTTTCTCCCCTCCTCTCATCAAAATGCTGTTTGTAAAAGTCATTATCCCATCTGTGCCCCAGTTTGGCCAAACAGCCTAAGACAAATCCAAAGCCTTTCTCCTTTCAGGACAATTTGGGATTTGAAGATGATTGCTGAGACTTGACACTTCAGGGTCTCGCAGCATCCTCTCTGACACCTGTAAAAGGTGGCGCCATCTCGGCAGCTTCAGGGGACCAACGCATAAGGTGGGATCTCAGTGAGCAGGACTGAATTATACCATGTTTATGGCTTTGGAGAAAACCCACATGCAGAGAAAACAAGCTGTGGCCTCTACATCTGTCGAGTTAAACCAGAGTTCTTCTGAGGAGTGGATGCCGGGCCTTCCCTAAATCACCACAGGTTGGCAGTGCCTGTCTCCAAAGATGTCAATGACAATAATATGTTATTTTTTGTAGTCAACATGAGTATTCAGACAGATATTAAGGGTCACTGTTTAAATGGACTACTTTGACAAGAAAGTAGTCAGTCTCAGTTTCGTAGATGGCCCTAAAGCACTGGGGAAGGGAGAATGTCATACACATGCCCTTGGCAAGCTGGAGCCTGACCTGATGTGTTTATTACATTCCTTAACCAATAAATGATTTATTGGACATGGTTGCTTCCTGCAGGACAGTGCAGTGGCAGCCAGATTCCAGCACAAACCAAAGTCACCATCCACAGTAGCTAAGCTTGTAGCCAACATTAACACTTCCCTCCAAAGCACAGAGTGTTCCTGGAATAGAGTCTACAGCAATCTGAGGGACATCATGGCTACTCTGTCTGTCTGCCCCTCCCCATCTGCCCCTAAGTCCAACACCTCTGTCCCCTGACCAAAAGCCACAGCTCCTTCTCTGGATGGCCTTAGATCCTTCTTTGTCCCTCTCCCACCTGGCACTGCCAGGTTTCATGGGTTTTAATGTAGTAACACAGGCTTTGAATGGCTTTTATAATGTGTTCACTATTGGATTTCTCAGGGTGACTTGATGAAAAATCAACCTTTCTGCCTTGTTGGATAGAAGTACATACAGAGAGGTGCCAAGGGCAGCCACCGGGTAACTTCCCCAGAGCCTCAAAATTGCTATCAGACACACCTCCAAACTAGAGAATGGGGAGTTACCAGTCACCAGCCAGACCTGGAACCCTCCCAGACATGGCACTGCTTGCTACAAAGGTGCCAGGAATGCTAGAGAAAGGCCAGATTGGAGTTCTTGTGGGCATGGGTGGAGGGGAATGTGAAGCTGGGACCGGAGCTGGAGAGCCATGGACCTCCCACCGAGGTCCATGGGGTGGCAAATGAGCAGGCATTCAGATCCAAGAGTACATCTCTCCCTGTCTCTAGCTTAGTTAGAAAAAGCCTCTTGTCTGACAATCATTTAGCGAAGTCAGCCTGTGCTGGAAGAGGGACTGTCTCTACCCACAACCTTCTCAGTTCTCAAGTATTGACTTCGCTACTGTGTCTTCCTCTGCCATTTGGCCACAAAGGGCCAAACTGTCCTTTCAAAGCAAAAGTGACCTCTACCATTGCCTGCAGAATTCCACTTAGAGGGAACGGGCTTGCTCAGATATACCCTAATGAAGTACTAAGCATTTATCGAACTTCGCTTACTTTAACAGCAGCCGGAAAAAAATCTCCAAGGACAATGAAGAAACCAAAATTTCCAGGGAATGTAAATTCTGGCTTCGGCTAATTTTGAGAACAATGATTTCTCTCCTTTACGAGGTGCATAATGAAGCAGCCCACGGCCTCAGCTGAGTAGGGAGCAGTTGGGAGAGGGAGGGAAGAAGGGGAGGGGTGCTCCATGCCCAGGGCTGGGAGCCTGCACAGGAAGAGCCAGCTTCACACTAGACAAACGACTCTTTTGTTTTACTTCATTTTTAATTAGCCTCCCTTTTAATGACCTAAGTTAATAAGTGTCAAAAGGTGCAAAACACAGCTTGGCTTTATTTTTAAAGTAGAAATTCGCCTTTAATCTTGGAAGCAAAGCCCAGCCCTGGGTGAGTGCTTCTCTCCTATGGGGGAGACCGAGGCTCTGACTGCTCTGCCATCTCTGGCCTATCATGCCTGGACACCTCTGCATAGAGAACCCCAAGAGTCTCTCTGATGGACTAAGGACCCCTAGACTCACCCAGCTGCCCAGCTTTCCAGCACAATTTTATACAAGCTCCCTGTGAGTCACACCCTGTACAGCCCTGAACACCATCCTGTGGGCTGCTGGGATTGTACCGGAAAGCACACTATGGATAGACAAGCAAGGGCTAGGATAGTGACAGGTGGTAGCACCCCTGCTGCCACCAAAGGAGGAGGAGGCAAGGGGAGCTCTCTGGTGACTTCTCTTCCCTGGACCATTACCAATATTGTGTGGGTCATTCGTACCCCTCATTTTCCTTGACTTCGGGGGCTGAAGGAGAGGTGACAATAGTAGTCTTGGGCTCTGAGACTTTGCCCAACCCCTACTTGTCTGCTTTGTTATGAGAAGGGTTGAAATATACATGCTTCTAAGGCACACAAGCATGTGTTCCCAGTCCTGGCTTCCGATGGGGCCTTACAGACACTTTCTGCTTTGCATACATGTGAGCCCCACTCCACCAGGCTTCTGCAACACAGAGATATCACAAAAGGGTAAGCAAGCTCCCCAGTGAAGGAATAGGACGGCCTTGTTTTGGATCAAATGCCACAGGTAGAGACCAAGTAGTGTTGCTCTGCACTGCCCAGGGCATCTTAGACTGCATTCCTCACCAGAGAGCAGCCATATTAATTTTGTGGTATTTTATAGCCTGGATAAATATTCCCCCAAGGCCAGACTCCAACCACAGCACTCACATTTGTTTATGATCAAATAGAGTACATACACAGGAGTGGAAAGAGGTGAAGAGCTGGTGCAGCTAATTTAACGAAGCACTGGCTGAAATGGATTAGCCATTCGAAAGGCTCAAGTTCAAGGTCACTTTCTATAATGATATCAGAACTTTAACATATAGTGGATCTGCTGCACAACCACACTGTCCCTCGGAGTGGATCCACCAAGGCAAGTCTCTCTCTCTCTCTCTCTCTCTCTCTCTCTCTCTCTGTGTGTGTGTGTGTGTGTGTGTGCGCACACACACACACACACACACACACACACACACACACACACACACCTATGTGATGTGGATGTGTGGTTGATTCTGCATGATTCTGATTCTACCTCCAGAAATTTCCTGGCAAATTCCCAAATCATTAGGATATACTCTACTCCATTCTATCTCACATGTAAAAAGTCGAGATGAGCAGAGGTATTGAATGTCCCAGAAGAATCCATGATGACAGGTTTCTGGGTTGATTTATTAAAATACTTCTCAAAGTACACATATGGAAATAAGAGCAGGCTTGTGGCTTAGGTTTGCTGGGGCAGGTAATTTCCATAAAAATTAATATTCTCTACTTTACTGGAACTAAATAATTAAGGAAGAAAGTATATTACAATAATAAAATTATCAACAGAGTTTTGACAAGCAGTCATGTGAGTGTAAATGAAATTTATTTAGGTGCCACTCAAACATTGTAATTAAGAGGTCCAGAATGCATTAGCAGAGGGATCCTGCTCAATGTCTATTTCCTTTAGAAAATAAGGAATTCAGAATGAGCACTAACTAACCCCAAATGCCCAAGCACCCCAAGCTCTAAGCCACTACTACCCCATCATGCCTCTGTTCAATGTGTCTATGCTATAAATACTGGTACTAAACACACAAACAATACAAGCTGGTTTTAGAAGTAGGATGTGGAAAACTAAGTTAATACTCTTATGGAGAGCAACTAAGATTTCTATTCTGCTGGAGGCCACTGGAGACCTCCTGTCAGCGACACCTAGCCTACAAAAAGAGGCTATGACCTCTGAGTGTCTCCCTCCTCAGGGCAGGGTGACGCTGCTATTTTCTTCAGAGTCTACTGAAAAAGGCTCCAGTGTTTTGCAGAGAGAAATTTCAGATGCATGAGATACAAGAACCAGAAGGATCTAAACTCTTGCTGTGCAGATAAATTCTCTGATGCTCAGAGATGTCTGCTACAATGCTCAAGAGCACACAAGCAGGTGGGTTTGCTCAAGTGGCCAAAACAAAACACCTGGACAGAGCAGCTTAACTGACCAACTGAACTTCTTTCTAATTCTAGAGTTCAGCAGCAGAATTCCAAATCAAGGCTTTGGCATGACTTCTTAGAAACTTGTCTCTATGCCTAGTAAAGAGAAGGTCTCATCTCTCTAGGTCTTCATGGGCTGTCCTTCTGTGTGTCTGTACTCTTATTTCCTCTTTCTTTTCTTTATTTGCAAGTATATTGATACATATGTGTTACTGTTGTATGTGCATGCGTGTGCGTGTGCGTGTATGTATGCCTGTGTGTGTGTATTTTGTGCAAGTGCATGTGTGTGCATATGTGTGTGTGTGTGTGTGTGTGTGTGTGTGTGTGTGTGTGTGTATTGTGCACATGCATTCAGAGACCAGAGGTTGACATATGGTATCTTCCTTCATCACTCTTCACATTTTCTTTTTGAAGCAGGGTCTCTCCCTGAACCTGAAGCTCTCTTATTTGGCTAAGCTGAGTTGCCAGCAAGCTCCAGGGACTGGCCCATCTCTGCCTTCCTCTTTCAGGAATTACAGACACACACCACCTAAGCCTGGCTTTGGGAGAATCTTAACTCAGGACCTCAAGTATGTATAGAAAGCCTTTTGCCAATTGAGCTATCTCATCAACCTCTCTCATTACCCTTCTTAGAAAAATACCAATCATACTACATAAGACCCACTCTGCTGAACTCATTTAACCAAAGTTAGTTATCTTGTGTTTCTAAATACAGATATATTTGGGGTCAAGGGATACAACAGACACTTTAAGGAAGAAACAGTACTTAGGGTGGCACCACAAAACCAACAGAGTAACCGTGGTTAAGGAACACTTTTCATTAATAACTCTGAACACTAATGATCTCAACTCAAAAATCAAAAGACACAGACCAGTAGACTGGATTAGAAAAAGATTATCCATCTTTTCATAGCTCCCAAGAAACACACCTCATCCTCAAAAGACAAACAGCATCTTCAAGTGAGAGAATGGAAAAGGGTATTTCAAGCAAATGGAACCAGGATGCAAGAAGGTACTGATATTCCTGTATCTGATGAAATGGACCTCAAACCAAAGCTAATCAGAAGAGATAAAGGGGGTCCCTACATACTAACTAGGGGGCATAGGCCATCAAAAGGACATCACAAGCCTAAGAATACATGCATTAAGTACAAGGGCATTCAATTTCATAAATAGTGCTCTATATAAAGACAGAGATAACTCCAACATATTGAAAGTAAATTGCTGTGGAATAATCCTTCTACACTGTGAATATTTGTAACCTAAATTGGTTTAATAAAAAAGCTGACTGAGCTGGGCGGTGGTAGCGCACACCTTCAATCCCAGCACTCCGGAGGCAGAGGCAGGTGGATCTCTGTGAGTTCGAGATCAGCCTGGTCTACAAGAGCTAGTTCCATGGCAGCCTCCAAAGCCACAGAGAAACTCTGAAAAAAAAAAAAAACAACTGACACATCTGACTGAATAATGGAGAGAAGAGACACCAGAGACTCAGAGGAATCAAAGCATATAGAAAATGATGTAACAAGCCATGAGCCATTTGGCAGAGGGTAGATAAGAAATATGGGTTAAGTATAAGAGTTAGCTAATAGCATGCCTGAGCTATTGGCCAAGTATTTATATTAATATAAGCCCCAGTGTGGGGGAGGACATGAGGGAGCAGGAAGTTTGAGTTGGGGGAAGAATAGAGGAGAGCAAGATAAGAGATACCATAATAGAGGGAGTCATTATAGGTTTAAAGAGAAATCAGGCACTAGGGAAATGTCTGGAGAGCTACAAGGATGACACCAACTAACCATCTAAGCAACTAACCAACTAAGGTACAGAGGAGAGGCTACCTTCAATGCCCTCCCTTGATAATGAGATTGATGACTAACTTATATGCCATCCTAGAGCCTTCATCCAGCAGCTGGTGGAAGTAGAAGCAGACACCCAAAGCTAAACACTGAACTGAACTGGAGTCCAGTTGCAGAGAAGGAGGAGTGATGAGCAAAGTAGTCAAGACCAGGCTGGTGAAACTCACAGAAACAGCTGACCTGAACAAGGGGGAGCTCTTGGTCCCCAGACTGATATCTGGGAAACCAGCATGGGACTGATCCAGACCCCATGAACATGGGTGTCAGTGAGGAGACCTCGGAAATCTATGGGGCCTCTTGTAGTATATCAGTACTTATCCCTAGCATAGGAATAGACTTTGGGAGCCCATTCCACATGGAGGGATACTCCCTGAACCTAGACACATGGCAGAGAGCCTAGGCCCTATCCCAAAGGATATGACAGTCTCTGAAGACTCCCTATGGAAGGCCTCACCATCCCTGAGGAGCAGAAAGGGTATGGGATAGGTAGGGTGTTAGTTGGCTGGGGGAGGGGGGGACTGGGATTGACATGTAAAACAATCTTGTTTCTAATTTAAATTTAAAAATGGAGAAAAATAAGCCTCAGTGTGTTTATTTGGGAGCTGCTGCCAGGACAGAAACTTCAGCCTACAGTAGATGAATTTAATACCCCACTCTCACCAATAGAAAGGTCATGTGGACAGAAACAGTAAAATATTGGAATTAAGTGAAAACATAAATCAAATGGATCTAACAGACATCTATAGAACATTCCCCACAAAACAACAGGAAATACATTCTTCTCAGCAACTCATGAGGTTTCTTTCAAGTAGATACAGAGGATACAGACCAAGCCCCAACAAATACTGGAAAATGAAAGCAACTTCCTCCATTCTGTGTGATCATGATGGGTTAAAGCTAGAAACACCAAGAGGAACTACACAGAATTGTGGAGACTAAAGAACACACTAGGCAGTGATGAATGGGTCATCAAAGAAGTTGTAAAAGAAGTAGTTTAAATTCCTAGAATTGCATAATGATGGAAACACAGCAAACCCAAATCTTTAAATAAAATGAAGTTAGCGCTAACAGAAGAGTTTATTGCTGTGCCTACACTAACAATGCATCTCAAGGCTTTGGAAAAATGAAAACAAAACAAACCACAGATCAATAGATAGGGAAAAATAATTAAGACTGAAGCACAAATTAATGAAATCAGAACAACAATACAAAGAATCAATGAAATGAAGAATTGGTTCTTTGAAAAGATGACCAAAATTGGCAAATTCTTAACCAAATTAAAGAACAGAGAAAAAAGGAGATACAAGTTATTAAAAATTAAGAGATGAAAAGGAAGGCATAAGGACAGATACCAATGAAATTCATAAAATCATGATGTTATATCTTTAAAATACATATTTTGGTAAACACAAAAACCTCAAAGGAATGGATACATTTCTAGAAGCACATGACCTACCAAAATTAAACCAAGATTAGATAAATAATTTTAAAAAATCTATAGCAAAGAATGGAATTGAAGCAGTATTACCAATACTAACACTAGATAAAAACACAACAGCAAAAAAAGGGAAAACTATAGTCTAAACCCCCGTTGAACACAGACACAAACATTTTCAATAAAATACCTGCAAACCAAATACAAAATCAGTTTTCAAAACAAAATTCATCAAGTCAAAGTTGGCTTCATTCCTAACATGTAACAATGGCTCAACATACCTAAATCAATACGTAGGATTCTTTAGATGAACAGACTCAAAGGTAGAAGCTGCAAGATCATCTCAATACATACAGAAAGGGCAAACTCCATTTTTGTAAAGAAACTGAGCCATTAGCTTTTTCTAAATGTCAGGAAGCACAGAGAGCATAAGGCCTAATTGTAGTTACATTGAAGAAGCACTCAGATGAACTCCCTGATCTTGCCCTATAGACATGCCCATGCCTTTCCACTCTGCAGAGGGTCCATGGTTAACAAGTCCCTCAGTTATAGAAGCATAGGATTTAACTGTTTGTATCCTTACCAGCTCTCCCTTTTCATCATTTGGCACAGAGCAGAGCACTTACTCTGGAAATGCCTCCATCTTCTGTGTTCTATCTAAGATGTGAATATTGACATTGTGAGGTCAAACTGAGGAAACTGTATGAAGCAGAAAAGAAGTGCAGTGTTTTTTAAGAGACAGTAGGGGATACTGGGTGGAGACTGAGGATGGGAAGTCTTTCAGGTTCCCGAGATCAGCTAATCTCAAAGATCTCTCCAATACCCAATAGGGTCCTCATCTGCCCCATTCTGTTTAATTAAAATGAAAGAGAAGCAATTCATTAAATGTGGTCCATGCTATAGTCACCTCAAGAACTGAGTGGCAGCAAGGTGAACACTGGCAAACTAGAGATGCCACCTGGAAAACTAAGAGAAAAGAGTGTGCCCTTCCATTGTTGCATACTCTTTCCTTCTAGCATGCTTCTAGCATGAAAGGATAGTCATTTTCCAGAGAAGAGACATAGCCCAATGCCACCACACTCAGGTCACCTGAGTGGCAGGACTGGATGAACTCTGAAAGTTTATTAGAGAATCTGGGGAATAAGTGTCCACAGAGATGAGATGGGTCAGACAAGAGAGAGAAATGATCCTAAGAGGACAATAGAGGACAACACTCCAGAATTAAGGAGGAATTCACTATTAAGAATCTGAGTGAGGTGGAGTATTTGATAGGCTTGGAAGGAACCAGTTCAGACATACTTCAATATACAATGTTGGCTATAGCACCAGGCTTAACAAAGTCATATGAAAAGTACCTGGTAAGTCTTGAATAAGAAATTCCCCCTGTACCAGGCTCTCCTGTGTCCAAGGCTTGGTCCCCAGCTAGTGAAGTTATCTGAAGACGTGATTGGATCACCACTAGGAAACCTCATCAATAGATCAGTACACTAATGAGCTCATAACTTCATGGTCTACAAAGAAGTGGTACTGGTTGGAGGAAGATGCTGTATCTTGTTCTGTGACTCTCGATTCCTGTTCTCTCTGCCTACTAGCTACCATAAGGTAAGTCACTTGTCTACACCCTACACTCCATCGCAGTATTCTTCCCAAAGCAATGGAGTCAGCTGACCATGGACTGAATCCTCTGGGACCATGAGCCAAAGCCAACCTCCCCTCCTTTAAGTTGGTGGTTTCAAGTATGTTGTCACAGCAACGATTGCTGATGAATAATAATAAAAAGAATCTAAACCTTGCCTGCTGCCATGAGGCGACTGACATGCTCTTAATAAATTTTATATTTACCTTTTATTTAAAATTTGTTGTGTCAAGAAGAAGCTTTTCTGATGAAGGTTGAGAGATGCACCAATGATAGGTATAGCAACAACTTATCAGGAGTGGTTCCAATGCTATGTCATTCAAATGCTATGACCAAGGCTGGTCAATCTGCAGAGAGTAAGAGACTGTGGGATGCTCAGCCCTAAATAGAACATCTATATCACACCCTTCCCACAAAGGCTTAGGGAACTTCAAGGAAAAGGGGGCAGAAAGGTTGTAAGAGCTGGAGGTGGTGATGGATGACTACAAGGAAAATGCTTCCCAGACACAGTGGGGCAGTTGCACATATGAATTCACAGTGATTTTGACAGCACACATAAGACCTGTGCAAGCCCAAACTAGAAAGAATCCCAGTATGGAATGTGGGGAATGGGCATGAACTTCCATCCCTAGGTGAGAAGTTTTAGGCAAAATGATGGTCACTGGAGAGGGAGAGTAGGTTTCCTTTAAGGTTGTCACCCTAAGTGGGTCAACCACTTCCCAGTGCAAGCCCCACACACGAGTATTTGGGCAATTCAAATTGGACTTGATGAGTTTTAGATTTTTTTTTTTAAGGGCACATGAAATTTTGTAGGCAGGAAAATGAGGATGGATCTGGGAGGAGTTGTGTGAGTGGGTGAATATGATCAAATTACACTGTATGAAATTCTCAAGGGATTAATAAACACTATTATTAAAAATAAAAATAGTTACTTATGCTCAACTGATTTATTACAGGAAGTTAAACCTTGTCCTCTTCTATGGAGTTTCCAGAAGAGATGTAACAGAAAATGAAGACTTGAACTATTTCTGGTCTCTGAGTGGTGACTGTCAGGACCTACTATGATTTCAACAGAGGCAAGTTCAACAACACTCAATTGGGGCTTCTTATGGGTGTTTCCTGTCCATATAAACATAGACACTATCCTCCTTTGGTAACTGGGCCAGAGCAGAGGGTACCATTGGGATCCAAAGTTGTGTCTCTGCACATCTGATGGTCCATGGCTTTGTCTGTCTGTAAAAGAACAACAGGACATGGGGAGTGGGAGGAGGGAAGTGGCAGTGGACTTCTCTGAGGGCACATTGGCACAATGGTCTATGCTAGTTGGGTCATCTTGCAGTAGTCCTAGGACATGGTATGGCTATGCAGCTTGTCTGGGCAGCTTTGAGAAGGTTTCCTGGCTCTTTCAACATTAGTAGTTGTCTCTCCACTTGTCCATTTTAGAGTTCAAGAAACTTCCTTTCTTCTCTTCACAGAATGGTTCTTAGTGATTACTGTTAGCTCACTGTAAGGATCTTAAGAGACACCTTAATGTCTTAATGTGATCTCAGAGCTAACAAATTAACCCAGCTCCCCTACAGAGCACCAACCTTTGACATCCCTTTTGGGCTTGTGGCTGAATTCTTCCTGCTTTTTATTCTACTCCTGGGGGGCCTTGTGTAGGGTTCTTCTGTGCACCTCATGCTGGAGAAGCAGGGAGATGAGGATCCCTTGTGGACTCAGCCCAGCTCAGCTTTAATCGCCAGGACCACAAAGCTCAGCAGTGACTCACCCTTGTCAGCCCGTCCCCTGTGCATGTCTAAAGCTTGGAACATTATCCTTGTCACAGTGAAAAGCCCAGCAAATTCCAATTTGTTGTCCTCATTCCATCAAATTACATCCAGTTCCAGCATGTCAGCCGGATGTCATAACTTTCTCCTCTCTACACTCAACATAATTCACTCCCAGCTTCATTGGAGACCAATTACTCACATATTAATTTTTCACCACGAAGAATGCAGCAATCCCAAGCAGCCCAGGGGACCCATGGTAAGCCTCTCCAAATGCTGTCCAGGAGCTCAAACCCCAGGTCCTCATAGACTGCCCCAAGATCTTCAGACCCCGCTATCATTTGACTCTGCCTGGGCTATGTAGGTGAAAGGAGCCTCCTGGGGGGGCAGGGCATTATGAAGCTGTAGTTTCTGGTGAAGGACTTCCCTTAGAAGCCACAAGATCCAAAAGTCATGAAGCAATCCTATTGAGAGGAACTTTCCCAGGAAATCAGCAGGATCAACTGCTGATGGACCCATATATTCTGTAACTGCCAACCTACAGTTCCAACAGCCCTCTGCTCTCCCCTTCCCCCCCACCCCGCACCTCCAGCAAGCAGAGATGTAGAAGCCTCCTGAAGCTCCTTCTGGAGACAGGTTGTTAGCTGCAGGCCTCTGATTTGCTCGCCTGCCTTTCACTTTAAAGCTGCTGCCAGTCGCCTCCCCTCCTCTGAGCAGTGAAGAGAGAGGTCAGAGATCACCAGTTGTGCATGAAAGATGTGAAAATTTACTGCAAATGAGACAAGAGCAGTAAATTCATTTTTATTCAAATTACTGTCATCATACATTACCACGTCTCCTGTAAACATTGCGCTTCACACAGGGTGACAGCATATTATTATTTGAGATTATACTATTATTAAGCCATTAACATGTCACCCCTGCTTGAAACAATGACTCAGCTTGGTTCTGCATAATAGGACAAGTGAGGGAGACAAGCCGAGGTGACAGGAAGGTTAGTTTTAAGACTGCAAGCCTGGTAGAGAATGACAGCAAGCACTTACCCACCCAGGTAATGAGAGGCCCGTATGTTTTTATGTGGGGACTTCTATAAGCAGGTTCATGCACCAAACCCTGTTCTATTTGCTTTACCAAACTCATGGCCCAAATATGAATAAGGGCCCCATGCAAGAGGAAGCTGGGCTGAGGGAGATGTGGTCCCTGGTGAAGTCACCATTTCTCCAGTATGGACAGGTTTCGTCCTCCCAGGACTTTCTGTCACTGTGAGGGTCCAGTGGTGCTTCTGAACACAGGTACATAGCCGGTGTTTGGAGCTCTGATCACACCACTTCACAAGATAAAGACAGGAACATTCTGTTCCATGGCTGCTTCTCCACTCCTGATGAAGAGAGCGCTTTCTCTCTCTCCTGTTCCTGTGGGGTTAGAAGGATTGAAACATTAGTTCCATAGCTGTTACAGACCTTGCCTGCCATATTGCAGACCTACAAATTCTGCAGACCTACAAAATCAGGCTATCTCTTCCACCCTAAGCAATTGTAGCCACCCCAGACCAGATAAAAAACATTCTCAGAAATGCCCCCCTGCCCCGACTGAGTGACGTTTCCTGTCTATGTGGCAGCTGTCTGAAATCAGAAGCAACAGAGCCCCCTAGTCTGTTTCCCTGTGGTGGGACCTTTTGCTACAGTGGCATGTCTTGATGTCCCAGAACTACCGCTGTCCACCCTAACTGAAGTTTTGAGTCACAGATGAGAGGGGAGGAAAATGATGAGGAGGAGGATGGTGATGAAGATGAAGATGATGATGAGGAGGAGGAGAAGCAAAGAGCATCTTTGTGTCCTTGTTCATCACAAGAACAACTCCTTCAAGTTTAGGCAGCTACATTCCCAGGGCTTCCTTGGCTGCTTTCTTTCTCCACTCAGTGTGGAGCCAGGGTCAACAGGTAAGGTCCTGTAGGTCAAGGTTTTGAAGGCTCTTTTAGCCCCCAAAGTGTCATTTTATGAAGTCAAGAGCACACATCTTCACATTCCAGTGTGCTGCTAGAGATCTTACTTTGGCCTGAGTGAAAAAAAAATGTAACCTAAAATATAAAGGCAAAACCCAAAAGGTTGCAGCCTCAGTTCTTGTCTGAACTCACAGCTAGCTAGTTACACACTAGCCCAGACTTCCCAGTCTTGGCTCACAGAAGTATCTGTTTCACACTGGTGTCTAGGTAAGAAGAGGAAGTATTTGGTACCTTAAAAGCTCTGAATTGTACAGACTAGTGTGTCAAACCGTCCTTAAACAATGAAGACACCACAAAGCTGGGGGCTGTGAGCCTGGGGCAATGGAGGTGCCTGGGTGTGCATAGGGGGATTCACATGAATATGTCTTGTGCATATGGGTGTACATGTGGAGGCTAGAGGTCAGCCTTGTCATTCCTTAGGCACCATCCACCTTATTTCATCAGATAGTGTCTCTTACTGGCCTGGAATTTGCCAAGTAAGCAAGGCTGACAGGCCGTGGAGCCCCAGACACCTGACTGTCTCTCCCTCCGCAGCACTGGGTTTGCAGGTACAGGCCACCACACCTGGATTTTTTTACGTGGGTTCTGGGGATGGAACTCGGGTTTGCATGGCAAGCCCATTAATGGCTGAGCTCCGCCTGCAGTCTATTTAATACTTTGAAAGCTCTGATTGCATGGTGTTCTGTCAAATTGTCTTTAAATACTTGAGCTGAGAAGTTGGCAAATGTGAGTCATTAATGGGCTTTGAACTTGATCTTTGCCCCCTTGTGGGGCTGTTTTCATTCTCCTTAAACTTCTCCAGGCACCTGAACAGCAAAGGCCCCTCCCCACTCTCACTGCTTTCCTTTTCTCTCCCCTGTGTGCATGTCTCCCTTCAAAGAACAGGATCTCAGCTCTCCTCTGCATCAGGCCCTCTCAGCTAAGGATCTCCTCTTTTAGCTGGCACAGTGCGGCAGAATATGCCTTCTGGACAGGCATTCCAGGCCTGGCTCCAGCAGTCATGGGGCCTGAATACCAGCCCGAGGCTCCACCTGCCACACTCACAGCAGCTTCCCTCTTGTGTCACAACCAGCAACTTTGCTCTTGGTCATTAATCTCTCCCATCTCATCCAGGCACACATCTTCAACAGACCAAATTCTCTTCCCAAGTTTCACCCTCACTACTAGCATCCCACCCTTGAATCAACAGAGTTCTGTACTTGGGACTGAATATGGCATTTTCCTTCCATGCCTGTTTTGTGTCAGAATGATAACAGTAATGTTGAAAGGGGAAAGTTGAAAGCGTTCTGTAGATTTGATTAAGAGAATGTCTGCAGAGATACTGTGCATGTGTCTTTTTAAAGACTCACTGTCGAGAAAAAGTGCATGAGGATACATTGCTCCAATTCCCTGTTCTCAGACAGGTAAAGCTTTCTATGTTTCAGGAGACAGGACCAAGGCCCAGGGAGATGAAACACGGTCATTGCATTCAGTCATCTTGAGTGACGTGCCAGGCCCCAGCTTGATAGCTATGATTGCAGAGCGTGAGTGAAACCAGGTGTGACTGCAGACTGATGCTCCACTCCGTCACCACCACAGGATGAAAGGCCTATGCTTCCATCCCTCTGACTGTGATCCATCTATGAGAGGGACTGGGAAAAGCCACGCTAATTCCAAGGGAGTTCTACCAGAGTCTCAGGGAGAGGCAGTGAGGAGATGTGTCTGAGAAGAACAAGCTGCACTTGGCTTGCCCCATGCCTTCCTTCACTAAAAATCTTCAGCAGACAACAGCTTTCTGTGAGGACATCTCAGGAAAGTAGACAACCTTGGAGTCCCAGAACCCTAAGAAACAGTGGAGGTCATTGATCGGGGAGGTCCTTCTGTGTATATGTTTGTCTTATTAGTTGTTGAATAAAGCACACTCCTGACACAATTTGGTAATGATAAATCTTTCCACCAGCCACCCAAGCTCTGCCCACCACCACATTAAGGTCCCAAGTAACACAGAGAGATTTATATTAATTACAATGCTGCTGGCCAATGACTAGGATTTCTTATCTGCTATCTCTGTCTTAAGTATCAACCATAATGATTAATCTATATATTTTATAAAGACTTATCTGATGGATGCCAGCAGAAGGTGTCTTCTCTTGCCGGGATCACATGGTGGCTCCAGAGAAGAGAGGAGGAGGAAGAGGAAGAAAGCAATTTCCTGCTTGTCCCTGCTTATATTCTGAGTCTGCCTGCTATGTCACTACCTGCCTGGATCACAAGACTTCTTTTTACTACATTTCCCAGAATTCTCATCGACTCCTAGCCCCACCTATCTTGCTCCCCTATTGGCCAACAGTACTTTATTCAACTACCAATAAGACAAACATATACACAGAAGGACCTCCCCCATCAGGTCATCATCTATGCAAGCTCCTGATACCAAATATGGCAGTGAGAACAAAGGCAGCACAGTCTGTATGAACCACAGGAGCAAGAGTGCACAATGTCCCCATGGGGAAGAGGGAAGGGGACTCCATGCCTCATGGAGGCGGTTGGATGCAGGAGTCAGAGAGTAGACAGTGACGATTCCCATCTGATGGGTTAGTGGAAAGATGAATTGGCAGTGAAAACCTTTGTTTACTAAGCAAGGAGCTGCACTTTCTTCCTTACCAGCCAGAATCCCATTGGCCAGAGCCAGAAACTAGTTCTGTGTCCTTAGTGCCTGATTCAACATACACCACTGTCCCAGGGAAAAGGCCCAATGTATTTGTTACCCTTCTTATGGTTGTAACCACAGGACAAGAAGCAACTCAAGGTAGGGAGTTCTCTTTTGGCTCAGAGTTCTAGATGACACAGTTCATTATGGCTAGGAAATCGTGGTGGCAGGAACTTCAGGCATCTGGTCATGTATTCACAGACAGGAAATAGAGAATAGACAGGAAGTAGGACTGGGTTATAAAAACCTCACATTTCATACACAGTGTTTCACTTCCTCCCTGGAAGCTGCACCCTCTAAATGGTCTACAATCTTCCAAACCAGTGCCTGGCTAGGGACTCAAACACACAAGCCTGTGGGGAGGGAGGCATTTCTCATCAAACAATAGTACAGTGGGTACTCAGTGAAAACCTTTGTTAACTAAGCAAGGAGCTGCACTTTCTTCCTTACAGACAGAATTCCACTGGCCAGAGCCAGAAACTAGTTCTGTGTCCTTAGTGCCTGATTCATAAACAATTGTTGAATGAATGAATGAATGTATGAATCCACAAATGAATAGAGAACCAGCACAGCCTGTGCTCACCCGACAGAAATGTGCACATGATAGCTGCCCTCGTGAAGACTTGTATTATCTGCAGTAACATGACTCTGTGTTCACAACAGTGCCTGGAGTACTGAATAGATGGGGCGGGAGAATCTCAGTGGGGTGGAATCAATCCCAGCACTTGGAAGGCAAGGCAGATGAATCTCAGTGAGTTCAAAGCTAGCTTAGTCTACATAGTGAGTTCCAGGCCAGCCAGGGATACACATAGCAAGCCCTCATCTCAAACAAACAAACAAACAAACAAACAAAAATACTGAATCTGGGTAGGCATGAAATGACCCTGTTTTAAGATCAATGGAATGCTGATCTCTGGGGAGTGATTAGAATCTCTTTGGCAGCAGGATTTATGTGGGGTCACGGGGATCCACGGACAAAGCAGCTCATAGGTCTGTGTTAAGGTGGTTAGAGTGTTCAACAGGAATAAGTTACTCAACCAAGAGTCAGCAACTAAGTCTTCAGGAACTCTGGCTCCCTTCTTGTTTGTGCAAATAAAGTTTTATTGAAACACCACACTGGCTCACTATCATATCATTAAAGTGGCAGCACTGAGTAGTTGCATTAGTTGAAAATACCACTTACAAATACAAAGCTTTGCCCACTCTGGCCTAAGAGTAGGCATTTATAAGAGGCTACCAATGCATATGGCCTGTCTGAGCCCTCTGTGTGCCTTAGCACAATTCATCTTTCTACTAACCCATCAGATGAGAATCGTCACTGTCTACATTTTACCTGGGAGGACACTGGTTCTCCAAAAAAAAAAAATGTGCCCTACTCAGGATTTGATGAAGAGAAGGTAGAAGAAATGGGATGGAGCCCTCAGGAAAGTGCACTGTGCCCTATTTAAGCTCTTGTTCCAGGTGGATGGTGAGTGCTGAAGACAGATGTCCTCCTTCTGTTGGCCCTATCATCTCAGCAACATCTGCAGACAGTCAACTCTGTGATGTACTCAGCTGTCATTCACCAAGCTGCCTTCTTAACCTCATGTAATTTCTAGGTATTTCAGCCAGATACAAACAGGAGAAGTTCACTTGGGTTTCCACGAGACAGAAGCAAGCCTTCGAATATCATTCTCAAAGCCCAGAAACATCTATGCCTATAGCATCACAATCATGATGAACTTCCAATGATGTCTGCATCATTCACTTCTTACCCTTGGACAAGAACCTTGTCCGGCCTAGAGCAGCTCAGAGTGGATGGGAAAGCATTTGTTACATCTAACAGCCGAGTGCTCAGGGGAAAGAATCATCAAGGGAGAAGGGAGGTCACTAGGATTTCCCAACACAACAAAAATGGAGGTCATGAGCAGGGCTCCAGAGGGCCTTTCTCTGAAAAGAACCAGGTATCTCAAGAGGACCTCTTTGCTCTGCTGCAGACCTCATGGGTCTTGATTAGCCAGTGAGGTGATGGGAAGAGAGAGGCACAGAGGCCAGAGGAATTTCTGGCTCCTGACTTACTGGTCCTTCCATCCCCCTGCAGCTCAGAGAGTATTTCTGCCTAGAGAAACATGTCAAGTTCAAGTATTGCCACCAGCCCCCGAACCCTGTGAGTACACCTTAAGGAAAGGGTAGCAGTTTAAAACTAAATGCAGGAATTTTATTTTGTTTCACAAACTCCTATTTAAAATAGTGGTCAAGTGCAGAGCTGTTGCTTCAGAACAAATAGAAGTTATTCCAAAGTAGTTAAGAAAAAGGATTACATATAGTGTGTGTGTGTGTGTGTGTGTGTGTGTGTGTTGTGTGTGTGTGTGTGTGTGTATGTCTTGCTGGGGATTGAACCTAAGGCCTCAGACACATTAGTTAGGCAAATGTCCCACAACTGAGCTGCACCTCAAGCCCCCTCTTTATCTTTTACTCTTGAGACAGGGTCTCAATAAATTGTCCAGGATGTGGTTGAACTCACTCTGTAGCCAGAAAGACCTTGAATTTGCAATCCTCTTACTTCCCCCATAGATGGGATTACAAACCTGAATCTTCAGGTATGTCTTAAAATGAAGAACTTACTTCCTTTCTCCCTCTCTCTGTCCCTCCCTCCCTTCCTCTGTTTCTCTCTCTCTCTCTCTCTCTCTCTCTCTCTCTCTCTCTCTCTCTCTCCTTCCTCCTGCCACTGTGAAGCAGTTGGCAATATGTACATACACTGGGCACAGGTGGAGACAATTCACTGCCTGAGACTGGCCCCAAGTGATCAACAGACACAGAATAATGACATGTGTTGGGAGGACATGGACACTGAGCAAGTGACACTTTTGTCAACGTTGACACCTTCTTAATTATGTCAGGCTCATGCTGCTTCTCCAACTACCACGCTTGCTCTCTCTCTTCCCAGGTAAGGACGGCTAACTGAGGAACAAATACAAGAAACAAGTCACCAAGAGAATTGACAGTGTAACCTAGCAAGTGTCTAGTCCATGCACAGATCACCCTCATGCTGACCTGGAGAGGAAGACCCAAAGCATGGATACATGAGTCTGGGAGTTATATCCTATTTCAAAACCTAAGTTAGAGACCCCAAGCTGTCCCCTTATGGCAAGCACAGCAAGGGTACCCAGGTCACACCAGGTAAATGTATGTGTATGGTTGGTTAGCCACCTTCTGGGCCTTAAGAGGGGTAAGTGGAAGGGGCTTCCCTCAGAGAACCTCCTCACCCACCTCTGGGCTGGCTTCTCTGCTCTGTTTCCCAAGCTGCTGTCTGTGGGTAGTTAGTGCCTGAGGGCGGTCTCCTCTGCATGGGGCCTGCTGTGCAGAAACTCGCCATCCAGTTCTAGAGAAGTGTGTTCCTACTGATGCTGCCTGTTCCAGCAAAACTTGGGTGGGTTGTTTTTATTATTTCAGTGAAAGGAAATGTCTTCCAAGCCAGGCCTCATCTTCTTTGGCTGAGATGGGAGACCGTTAAGATTAGTTATGGGCACATTGGCCTGAGGACATAGAGACATATACTATATAGAAGTATACAGGACTAGTCTCAGGCGCAGCACAGGTGTGGGCCAGGTGAGGAGCAACAGCACACAAGCTGGAAGGATGAGTGGTCACATCTCAGATATTGGGACCCTCAGGCATGCATCTGAAAGGGTCTTGAACTTAGGAGGGTGGCTGCTCTCTATCAGTGAGAAACTGTAACTCTAGGCTTCTTGTTGACCCCAAGGACAGGCATAGAGGAAGAAGACTGAGGCACCCTGAGACTGAGCTACAGTCCTGGAACACAGACAGGGAGCAGGTACCATCCACAGCTGTCCTGCAGGACTCCTCTGAATTCATCTGTTTCCTCACAGAGCTTGTGCAGTGGCACCATCCACAAAGAGCCACCAACCACATTGGCACAAAGTCATCCCCACAACTAGCCCTGCAAGCTGAAGGTGGAGCATCACTCAAGGCTCCTAGACTTGCTCAAACTTGCCAATAAAATCTCGGGCCTACCTTCCTAATTTCCAACAACCAAAAAGCCAGCCTCCCATGAGTTCCTTGGAGGGTGTCGGGATACTGGGGACCTCTGTGTTGGGGGCTGTGTGGCCTCAGCTTCCTCCTACTACCACCGTTGTACCCCTGGGATTCTCAGGGCTCCTGGGACTTGTGAAAGCTGCAAACTCACCAAGTTCCCTTCAGCCCATTATGAATGGGGGCTCTCAAGTGTTCGCCACTGATTAGACAACATTATTTCTATTATCCTACTGGGCTTCACACGAGGAGTCGAGGCACTTGCCTTGATTTGAAACTCGCAGACACCAGGAGAATTTGCTGATTGCTAATGAGAAAGCTAAGGTTTTGTTGGTGCCATCTGGGACCGTCTTGCTGTGGGCTGAGATTAGGATGAGGAGTTCGACATAACACACTGTATTAAGCAGGCAGTGACTTTGTTATGGGCTCAGTATAAGTTTTCATGCCTGCTGTACGCCGAGAGCCTACTCTGAAACACCTTTTTTCCAGAATATGAAACACAATATCTCCATGCTCGTTGCATTATTTAAAAAGGGGCAATGTGGTTCGTAACTTTACATTTATTGCATACTTTTAAGCCACTTGACCCATATAAATATTGCTATGGAGTTGCCTTCAGTTATTAAATTCTTATTGCTTATAAAAGGGGCAACAGGAAGTGTCTAACCTACAATCCAGGGTGTGGGGAGGGCTAGGGAGGACCCAGGAGCCCAGGCAGGGATGTATGGGGGGGGGGGTACAAAGAGTAAATTTCAACTCTGTTTTCCTCTTTCAAGCTTGGATTTTTTTATTATATTTTATTTTGTTCCTAGTTGTAGGCAGCAGGTTGTTTTACTTTAGTTCAAAGAATTACGTACTGGCATGGCAAGTGACATTTTGGCTTTCTCCTAATTAAAATGGAACCCCACTCTTAAAAGACACTGGTTGAAAGAATTTTTTTTTTAATTTCAGCAACACAGCTGAGACCAGATAAAAACAGGGGATCCATATTTGTCAGGGTTCAAAGTCGAGTCTCCTCACTGTGAAAGGGAAGCAAACTGTGTCTTCATTGTCAGGCTTGTATTCTTATTAACTCTGCCTCCTTTCCTCCCCTCCTCCTCCCGCTCCCAGGATGTACACTCAGCCACCTGCACCAGCCATGCCCTCCCAGCCTGACAGCATCCACCATCCACAGGTGACTGTTGAGGTCCCCTCCTGGCAGACGAATTTCTCAAATGACAGTGTGGCCACATACACCTTAAGATAGCTCAATGTGTTTCTACAGAGTTTTGCTTTATTTTTGTGTTTGTTTTTTTAAACCAGCTTATAGAAGATTGGGGCTCAATTCCTATCTGAAGGGTGCACAGAGAAACAGCATTTGACCACCCTAGCATGGAGCAAGAGCAGACATACATGGGATCCAATGTTGCCCAGACATGACTTTGATTTAAAAAAAAAACAAAAAAAAAAAAACAAAAAAACAAAACAAAAAAACGTGGTAAGAGTCCCTCCTGCCAACACAGAGCCTGGGTGGGTGGGAATGCTTGCATTTCCCTTATACATTAGGGACAGTCCCAACCACACATTAACATGGAGGGTTTTTCTTGCCATTGCTTGGGGTCAAGTCTTTAAACCTAGAGGTTATTGCTGTCAGCACAGGACCTTTTTCCTCCTGTCACTTTCTTCACACATGAAGGGAAAGATTTCCCTTAGCCTACAGCAAACCTTCTACCACCACATCCTGAAGCCATGGGAAGCATGAAGCCAGACTGCGACCTTCCAGTTCAGTGACAGGACAGGAATCCCAAGAGCAGTGGTTGCCTCCTCTGATATTTGGAAAAGTGTCATGTTTTCTTTACAGAGAAAACTGTCAGGTTGTTGTGGGCATAAAATACAACCCTTCCTGGATTGTGATTTGCTTGTTTGCTACAAAATGTCACCTGGGCACATGACATGTTTTTATTTTGCTCACAGCCAAACTATTTTAAGGTAGTCAAATGCTGCTGAGAGGAAGTCCAGCTGCCTCTATGTCTTGGTCATTTTTCTTCATAATGACAGACCTGGAGCTTCATGAAAAAGAAAAGAATATTCAGACAAGAGGGCATGTCTGATGATGGACTTGCTTGCCTGGCCTAGAGGAAAGCTACTGTGTAGACCCACCTTCCTTCTGTAGGTGCTCTCTTTAGCAAACCCTAGAGACTCAGACATGACTACTGACAGCAGAAATAGAGGACATACTGTGAATGACTCTCAAAAGGCCACCAGAAGACACCCAAAGCATTCCAACAGCCGGGCTGTGGTTCCAAAATGGGGACACATAGTTCACTTACCTGTGCCTGTCACCTGCAACACATCAGGCTGATTCTGCCTGTGGACCTTAGTTTCTCATCCTGCCTTGTTTATTAAGCCCCTCTCCATTTCTGTGTACTACTTCTGGAATCATGGCTCAGGGTTACACTAAATAAATGGTGAGTGATTTAGGTGACATGAGAAACCCAACAAAATACAGTACCAGGATGCCCCCCCTTTTGTTCCTTCAAAGACCCAAAATAGGAAAAATGTGGCCCTTTTAAAAATCTTGTGTCTTGGTTAACAAAAGTGTAAACATTTAAATAATGTCTTTTTCCTCTTGTTAATTTAGCACTTAAAATTAAAAAAAAAAAAAGCTGCCAACATCACCAAGGCATTTTTGCAAGCCCAACTGAGTATGGTGCTCAACCCAGACCAGATTGCTAACCGTTCTCACCCTGCTGGCAAAAAGATCAAGAGTCCCATCAGCAAGATGACAAATGCAGCAAAAGTCAAGCCTATGGACATTTAGGCTACATAAGGACTATTACAGGAGGAGATAGTCAACCAAAAAATAGAAATACGCCAACAGTACAACAGATTGATTCCTCAATGATGTCATCTGGGAGTCTTCTCAGGTCATCCCAGCCTACCCCCAGCCTCTTCCCTCCTAGAATGTAGATATAGGGGTGGAGGAGAGACTAGCACATGGGACACTGGCTTACAAAGGTATTCGGTTTCTCTCTTAGCAGTTTGCATGATTTAAAAAATATACCATGCAAACCAAGGAGCGGACTACTTAATTGCCACTGAGTACGAGGGGTCTGCTGGGGAGGCAGCTGGAAGGTTCTGTGGCTCATGGTTAGAGCAGAATCTGAGACCTGCCCTCCTTTCATCAACTCTGTGTGCCAAATAATATTCTACACTGAGAGAAAAAACCAACACACACACACACACACAGAGAGAGGGGGGGGGAGAAGAGGGGTGTTTTGCCTTTCCTCAGGAATAGGAAATTAATTTCTTGCCGTCATATACACACATTCTGGGGCTCCAAACACCTGCCTTTCAAGAGTTTGCCTCTGTATTTTGATAACTAGCTGCGTCTGCCAGATTCCCATTCATTCCAAACTAGCAAGCACTGGGAAATGCAGTCTTCACTAATAAAGGTTTGAATGACTTTTTTTTTTTTTACTTTTTTTGTGTCCCCCCCCATTTTGTTGTTGCCTTTTCTCTACCGGTGTCCAAACACAACTGCTGTCTCCTGAAATTGTATAGTTTGTTTAGCCGGAAGCTAGCTGTATCTTTGGAAAGCAGCACACCCACAATGTCACAGAGAGTGGTGTCCATGCCCTGCTGAGCGGCGGCAGCAGCAGCCTGATGGGATGTTTCTGTGTCAGTACAAGAATGGTGGCAAGGCTGCAAAAAGCAATGCTGAGCTCAAGGCCGGATCCCGAGCAGCACAGGCACCTGAAGAGGGACGGGACTTTAGGGACACTCTTTATTCTGATGGTTCAGAAGGTAGATTACAAAACCCTCTGAAGACACCTGACACAGCATAGGGAGCTTGCAGCTGGACACAGTTCCCCAGATGGATTGTATATCCAATCTATTTTCTTGTCAATGTCCAGGCTGTAATAGGAGAGCCTAAAAGACAAACATACAACTCTCAACATGGAAGAATTTTACTGGAAAAAAAAAATTCTCCTCACTTGGTACTGAATTTTGAGCAGAGTGATGGCCCTTGACACCCTTGTATAAATTTCAGGTTCACTCCTGGTGGACATGAGAACTTAAACACACCCAGCTGAAAAGTCACACAAAGAAATTCTTCAGGCATCCAGAGCAGCACATTAGCCCACCTAAATGGTTTCACTTAAGAACAGGAGACCCGTCCTTTGTTGTCTTACTGAAGTAATCTGAAATTTTCTGACGGAGCCAGTGTCCATGTCTGGTAGTTATGTTGCAGGCCCTGCCCTTCTAGTAAATCACTCCATGCTTTAAAAAAAAAAAAAGGTATAATAATAATTCCACAAAAATTAACATTATTTTTTCCTTGAACATATTAAGGCAAGCACCTAGCTTCTGATTGCAGAACCGTAGTTCCTTCCTCTCGGTAATATATAGTATAGAAATTCCAAAGGCCTCTGGTACATTTCAGCCGTCACCTCAAGTCAAAACCATAGAGTTCAGCTATAAAAGAATATAATAAATTTAACCTGACCTAATGGGATTTTTTTAAAAAGCAGTCTTTTTGTTGTTGTCGTTGTTAATTGTATATCTATGAGTTAAGCTCCCTGTGCCCACATACTGACTGGTTTTTGTTTTGTTTTATTTGGTATTGCCAGTGTACAATTGTGAAATTATCAAGGCTTAAATAGGAGCACTCTCACAGACTTTGAAGTGAAGTGGGGCCTAGGAGGAAAATGCAATGCTAAGGGAAACTTGAGACTGGCTTCTGAAAGGCAACTTGCACAGCCAGGGTACCCAGATCTGTCCAGGACCACAGTCTTAGAGGCTGGTCCCAGCGAGTATTCTCCAAGGAGTCTTTTGGCTGCCCCTTGACCCTTGGGCTCCAGCCACCGGCTGTTTTGCGCTCCTGCGTGGGTGTGTGTTTCATACACGGAAGCAAACTTGCTCACTCGGGTTCAAATGTAATCAATGTTTTTGTTTTGCAGCTTTGTAAAATGAGTCTTTGTTAGCCGAGCTCCGAGCTCCTGTTGTTTCCCCAACACCCAAGGAAATCCCCGGCATCAGAGTGCCCCCAAAAGGCAGCTGAGGAAATGAGCAGGGGCGCTCTGACCTTTAGCGAGACAGCTAAGGTTATGCACATAACATTTGCTTGTTTACTCTGTAAAATAAGCAACGAGTTGGAAACTCGGAGCTTCTGCCCGTGCCTATGCGCACTTAAAAACACAACAACACGAACTAGGCTGCCGGGCTTCCCAGCTCGGGTGTGCAGCGGCTGTTATCTGCTTTGCTCGCTTCTATCCCGATGCAACTTTAATAACAGAAGCCAAGACTGCTCAGAAAATCACAGCTGTAGCTGGAGGCCAAAAAAAGAAGAAAATCCACGAGAATGAGGTGCACCCCTTACCCCAGCCTCACCTAAGAGCAGGGTGGCACTGGGCTGTTGGTGGCAGGTGCCACTCAGTCAATGGCCACAGAGGGCTGGTGGCCACTGATCGTTTTGATGGATATGATTTAAAAACAAAAAAAAATTTAAAAAGTCCAGATTGGTTCACAGTGGACCTCAAACCATGTCAGCTAAAACCAAAGAGACAAAAAGTGACAGCTGCGGAGAGTGCACTGCAGGCAGTCAACGGCGCCTGTGATTTATCGTTCCATCTGCCTCGCCGCTGTGAGGACAAGTTCCCCCTGATTTGGTTAAAATGAAAAGGACCTCAGAGAACGCAACGTGGGTTTTGAAAATGTGCAGAAACTTTTTTTTTTAATTTCCTGATTTATGTCCCTTTTCCCTTTCAGAAAGTCGGCCTGCTCAGGAGCTCAGCGGGAATCAGGGCTTGCACTCTTGCCCTCAGGCCCAGTGGTGTTGGGGTTCAGGGCTTAGCACCCCAATCCTGGCATAGTGGCAAGCATGAGGACTGTGGGGACTGTGGCTTGCAGCCTCCAGGAGCATTGAGCAGTTCTTAGGCCCCAGGTGTACCCAGTCCCAAAGGGACAACAAGGCCACCAAGACAGGCCCTGGGCCTGGCTACTCACTTGCTCCCCAGCTCTCCCAGTCTGTGAGTCCCTGAAAGTTCCTCCTCCTGCTGTCGGATTCTAATAAAAGTTTTATGTGGGTCAGCACATTTTCAACCAATTTCCCATGACAAGGCCTGTTGGTTTCGGTGGTGCGTGGAAACTGGTGAGCTTTACTGTCTCAGAGGTCCTGACCCTGGGCATGCACTTCCTGGATGGAGGTTTTAGGCCTCTCTCAGGTCCGACCTGGTGTCAAAAGCTAGCCTGTCTTCTGTCTCAGGATGTTGGCTTTACCTCTCAAGTGTTTCCTGAATTTTCGAAAATTCTTTCTCTGGCTGCTTGTCCATCGTGGCTTAATGCTCAAAAGAAATATTTACTTTTTTCTTTTATTTTTGAGAAAAAGAGAAGGGGGTAGGAAGGAAGGGGTGGTGTAGCGGGCAGGAGGGGGAGAAAGCAAGCCTTGGCAGCTACTGGATAGTAGAGCCTGCCCCTAGGGGCCAGTCTGACTCTTGGGCCATGTTCCTGTCAGGCAGGGGTCAACATGTTTTACCTCTTTTTTCATTATTCAAAATAAGTACTGATGTTATGTTTTAGCTATTTAAAAGCCAGCTGCCTCGTTCATTTCAGATACTTCTCCTGGTATGAATGTATGTGGTAATAGCTGGTCTGTGTATCGTCTTTCACAAAATCTTGCCTTTCAGAGCCTCGGTCTTCAAATGATATCAATCAAAATTTATGCAATTCAGAATCCATATGTATAGGGTCCCAGTTCACCTCATTTAATGATAACAGTAAACCACATGTTGTGTACATGTCTAAAACACTTTTCTCCTTCTTGGCTGTGGTAACCCTAGGGGCGCTCGGCTGCGTGCAGCTTGCCCAACTGCACAGCATCATACATTGATTAATACTTGGCAACAGCGGAAATCTTGAATAATAGAATGGTGAACGAGGTAAATGCAAACTAATAAAACAAGGTGAGTGTCAATAATATTTGAAGATGTATGTTAATGTAAACAACCTAGAAAGGCCTGAGAGGCTGGGAAAGCCAGCTAATACGGATGCTCAGAACCGGCTCTTATTAAACCGACTTAAAGTTGATCTGCACTCAAAAGAGGTGTAGTGACGTGTAGAAAATAAATGATCTGCTCTGGCTGGGTTAAGGGGTGGAAGGAGACCTCTGTCCCTCACTCTTACCAGCCTAGCTCCAGAGGAAGCCCTGTTGCTTCTGTCCTTGTGCTTGGAGCTGAGGTGGGGGGAGTGGCGGGGGGGGGGACTCCTAAAATGAGTCCATTATTATAATGCCTAAGTGAGAAAAAAATTAAAGTGGGATTTCAAAGACTTCATTTGTATCAGCTTTGAGACCTGGTGATAGACTGCTTGGGGTGTTGTTTGTTGTTATTTTTGGTGGTGGTGGGTTGGATTTTTGTTTGTTTGTTTGTTTGTGGTCTTTGTTTTGTTTGGAGAAATACTTTTGCAAGTGGTTCAGTGGGACTTAGTTTATTGTGCCCCACTGTTCTTTCAGATAAGTACCTCAGGTTCATGAGAAGCCTAGCCAGACAGAGATGTACTCCTCAAATGAAGAAATCCTTTATGTGATCTATTTTTACCAAAAGCAAAATTGGTAACTGTTGGTAGTTGCAAACTGTGTTTGCCTCTGACAGGACACATTATTTACCTCAGGTTTAATATACGTTACAAATAAGATTTGCTTTCCTGCAAAGGCAGTAAACATTTGGCAAGGGGAGAGCCAAGCATTTTCCTTAATTTGTTTTGGCAAATCTGAAAAATGGAGGTCGTTACACACACTTTTGCATTCCAAAAGCAGAACAAGGAACAAATATTTTAAGGAGATTGCAGTTATAATTAAACATACCACAATGTGGTAGGGACCCAGAAGACACAGGGCTGTGCACGCCACTCTGAGGATTGGGGTAGGTAGGGGGTATAGGAACAGAAAATTAGAGACTTGGAATCTGAAGCCTTTCTTTCAGAAATCCTTTTTTTTTTTTTTAATGCAAAGAAACATCAATTATTCAACATGAAATTCAGCGGGTTTCTTTTCCCTTAAAAGGGGGGCATCTACCTATGTGGATATTGGAATTTTTGTCATGTGATAGTCAGAGTTTATATGGACAGTCATACTAAAAATTATGCACACTTTTGTTTTGATTAGCTGTGATCAGTTCCTAAAACCGCAAGGTGAAAAACACAGCTCTTCCTGGCCACATCTGTGTCTTCCTTCCCTGCCCGCCAAATGAGCCACACCGAGGCAGGAAAGCTGTTGACAAATTAATACTTTAAGAAAATAAACTATGGTCATGTTCAACACAGGGCAACTTTATCCTGATTAATTTGTGTTGGAGGCTCTCCAGCCCCCATTTACAAAGCCCCGCAGTTTGTACAAATGTAATTTCCTAATATTTACAGGAGGAAAGCCTCAGCGGTTAAGCTGCGCCTCCAGTGTGAGTTTTGTGGTTTGTAAAAAGACAATAAAAATACAGAGAGGTAATTGTAAGAACATTTGAAAAAGAAATGGAAAAAAAAAGAAAGGATTTTCCCTCCCTCGCCCGCCCCCCCTTGCATAGCCCTATAAAAACAGGCTGTGATGCAGGGGACCGGCAGAAATGGACAGCCAGTGTACACCGAGCGAAGTTTTAAGTAATGTAACACCTAATACTTAATAACATATCCGTGCAACTGAATACAGCTAACAAGCCCGCAGAACACCCACGGCTGTTCTTAACGTGACTCTTCTGCATCCCGACACAATCCATCTCTGTCTGTGTACACCGTCTTGTCATTTTATGCTCTTATTTATATCAAATGTTAGGCACTTGTCTGGTTTAATAAATATGAGAGAAAAGAAAAATGCAGTTGTAATGTGTCGCTTTGTTCTGAGAATATTAAAAAAATAACCTTTAGTTTTAATGAGATTTTTTTTCCTTCATCAGTTTACACAATTTTCCAGATGTAAAATGAGCTTTTGGCTGTAAAATATTTTATCACATTGTCTTACACAATAAAGATTAGATGTTTTCTCTCTCTCAACTGCACTGCAATTATTTTTTAGTGTTTGCAAATCATAATATCATTTAAAAACCATATTTTACACCTCATCTAAAATACTTTTATAGCTGTATGATGAAAAAAATAACATCTATTTAACTAGTCTTTTTAAGTGGCTGTTACGCGCTTTAGTGCAATTTCCCAGGAAAAGGCACGGCTACAAAAACTTAGCTTTCCTTGAAAACAATTCTCCCAAGCAACATCTTTGCAAAAATCCCCAGAATTTAATTCCCCAGACTGGAAAGCCCAGAGTGCCGGAATGTAAAAATAGTAGCCCTGTCATTTCACATTCATTAAGTGTGAAACTCAGAAATTAATAATGTAAAAATATGCTTTTTAATTAGTCTTACATTCTGCCCAATGTACTTAAATGGGATCAGCGGCTCCCTAATGATTTTTTTCTTAATAAAGTATTAGCCTGTGATGCGCTGAGGTTGACAGGTATGATAAACTGGAAAGTACTTTTGGAGGCGTATGAATGATACCAAAATAGTACTCGCCCATTTAAATGTAATTAACATCAGGGAGCAATATTACAAGAGAAGCCTGCAAGATTTTTATTTCGTTTTTTTTTTCATTTCTTACTTTATGAGTGGTTTGATGATTGCAGTAGTGATTTTATAATTTAATTACCTTTGCTGAAAGCTAAGCTTCTACTAATAGCAGGTCAACAGGATCATAAAGCAGACTTCAAAAATATTAAAAAGAAAGTAAATCCCGTTAGATGGGCTCTCTAAGTACCATGTACACACACTTGTTTCTGTGCAAGAGTGTTATATGTCTGAGTAGGCAAGTGTTCATGTGTGTGGTGTGTGTGTGTATGCATGTGCACACGCGCACACAAACACATGTAGATTGATGCCTATATAGAGAGGCTACATAGATTGACAGATGCAGTATATGAGATTACCACAGGCTAGATCAGAAGTATATGGTGGTTAGAACCACTGGAGGGGACTCCTGCCACTTGGGCTCTACAGAGAATTGGTGCTGGGAATTCTTGAATACTTCATTTTGGCAGAAGACATAAGATGGTGCCCAAAGTATTTTGATCAACTCTTCAAATGAAAAGTCATCATTGAATATGCGATTCAAATCAACTGTCATTGGATTATCTTCTGTTGAATGTTCAAGTCTCCAGCAGACATTGACAGTGCTGGATCCCTTCATTGAAGTCATCAACAGTAAGCGGGAAACAGATTTCTCATCAATACACTGCTTGTCAGTAGGGTAAATCAGGACTTCTCCTCAGCTTTGGGATAGCTGGGTTCCAGATGATGATCCCTTTCAACCCAGTAAACATGGAAAAGGTGACATGATGTGCAACCTGTGATTATACCCAAGGAAGTCACGAACATCTCTCTTCCAAGGAGGCCGAGCTGTGAGCAGGTTCTATAGTGTGTCTTAGAGACGTGCTGGAAGCCTGTAGGAGGCAGGAAGCCTATGTCTTAGGAGCTATCCTGGGAGCTACAGATCAGACAGCAGCTGAGAAATCCAACAGTGTTTGCCTTGGAACCTACACCCCTGATCTTCATAGAGCCTCCAAAGTCTCCTTTTATTTTACCCAAGGAGAAAGACAACTAACTGTTCCATGATCCTTGCTTAGGTTAGGGCTAACACCTGTGTGGAGTGCTCGCTACTTTGTGTCTTCATCTGGTCCAGACCAACTAGAGTACAAAGGCCTAGCTGTTGTCTGTGGCTGTGGGAACTAGCTCATTGACAGGCTTGTCCCCATTTGCTCACAAATAGCCTGACTTACTCCAAATCTACCTGAAATCATCCTCGTTTATTTGCCCTTCTCATGCAGAGGCATTTATTCCTTTATCTAACAGAGATTACCATTCCTTAAAGAAAACACAGAAACTGTATTTTTAAAAAATACTTGATCTTTTAGCTGTCTCCTCTGTATTTTAAACAGTTTTACCTGTTATCAATCACTTTATCTTGTTAGACAAGTGATTCTCAACCTTCCTAATATTGTGGCTCTTCAATGCAGTTCCTAATTTTGTGGTGACCCCCAGCCATAAAATCATTTTCATTGCTACTTCGTAACTGTAATTTTGCTACTGTTACGAATTGTAATATAAATATCTGTGTTTTCTAATGGTCTTGGGTGACTTCTCTGAAAGGGTCATCAACCCCCAAGGGGGCTGCAACACAGAGGTTGAGAAATTCTCAGTGAGAAGAAATGGAGATTTGTAAAAAGAATCCATTTTCATCTTTCCTTAAAATCCAGTTGAACAAAATCTCAACTACAGGCTCTAGGAGAGCATGGTAAGGTCTTTTCACATTAAAAAAGACATGTTGGAGTGGGGTGCTGTATTTCTAGATACCTTTGGGATCTCATTCTCAATCATAGGATGCTGTTCTGGACACATTCTCAGAAGAAGGAAAGAATGAAGGGTATCTTGGTTTCCCTCTGTGGAAAAGATCTCAGCATCACCTTGGATCCAACTCAATATCTTGGTGGTTTTCTGACACCAAATGGAATCATCTTGTTCCACATTTCCCCCTCTTTCACAAACTCCCTGGAAGTTCCCTGACAACATAAGGTTGCCAAGAATCCAACTACTTGTGGGGGAGGGGAAGAGTAGGGTGATGGTCTTCAAAGGTCTCTGCAATGTAGATGCCTGTGTTCCATTTTAAATTAATTCATTTATTTACATACATGGGGAGTATGTGTGTGCCACAGAATGTGTGTAGAGGTCAGAGGCCAACATGCAGGAATTGGTCCTTCCCTTCCACCATGTGAGTGTGGGGATTACACACAGATTACCAGATTTAGTGGCAAGCACTTTTATTCCTGGAGCCATGTCATTGACCCGGTTTTATAAGTCAGTCCCTCAGAGTGGACCCTAGGCCTTCACCTCTGGGTCTGTTTCTGGAGTTCATTATAAGATATCTTCCATGGTTGGTAATTAAGTCTACTTAATATCATGAATCATGGCCAATATTATAGACTTCCCTCACTCTATAGCAGGTGATATTTTTTCTCTTGCTATATTAGTCTGCTTTTGTTGGAGAAGCACACATAAGTGATGGCTCACTTACTGAAACAACGCTCACTTAAATTATATTCACAGTTTTAAAAAGAGTTATGCCAAAATCGATGCACATGTCTATTTATGTTTTTTATGTAAAATCTCACTAAACCTGAACTTTTTAGATCATTAATGGGAAGGAACACTTATTAAAATGATCTCTGTAATTATACTGCCCGTCAAATTAAAACAAAGTTATTACACCCATGAAGAATATCTCAAAATAGAGATTCTCAAACTAGCCTAATGGGCATCCATTGAGACTTTATTCATGGAAGGTGTTTACCAGTATCATTTGTGAATGAGGAAATGAGTTCAGAGAGTCCCAAGAATCTACCCAATGGTATGAACCCTCTAAAAGATGTTCAGAAGAGACAACACTTAGTACAAACTGAGAAAGTACCAGAGGATAAGAGTACCACTACCCTGAAGCCTTCCTGGGATGCTGCAGGTGGACCAGCAGCTAAGGTTCCTCAGTGCATGAGGGTTAGTAGTACATATTTGGGATACTGACTGCAGGCCCCAACACAGAGGCTGCTGAACAGTCTGGTTCCATCAGCATTTTTAACCACTGTGTTTTACTAAGTATGTGTTGACATCATTAGCTATAGCATGAAGAACATACGGGCAATGATTTAGGCATGGGAGTTATTCCATGACTTTATAATAGATGTCAGTAAGGTGGCCTTCTAAAGTTGAGAACAGAAGACTATGCCTGAAAAATGCTACACCCAGAAGAAATGAAATATAAAATAATTAATATGTGTTGCTGTACATTCCCTGGTTCACTTGTCCTTTCTTTTCTCCTTTCCCACTTTATGTCCCCTTTCATTTCTTCCTTTCTTTCTAATTCTCAACCTCAGGTGTCATTACTAAGTAGAATGCCATTTCATTCTTTTGGAAAATGTGGCTCAGGTTATGATCTTCAGGGTAATTAATTTCTGTATTAAATGAAGGTCTCTAGAAGGAAGCTTCACTTAGTCAAAGAGATCCAGGCGTGTCTTAAACTGCTTTGATGGTTTCCATGTCCTGACAGATGTGTCTGGAAACTTCAGTCCTGGATAGTGGTCACAAGGGTTCCTGTATGGGTGGACACTACACATGTCACAGAAGACTTAGCCACAGAAGAGTTAGCTATTTCCCAATGACAGCATCAGCTGTCTGTGGGGCACTATTCCCCAAACCACCAAGAGAGAAGCCTTGGGTACTCATCGCTGTGAGGTTGTTCCAGTCACCAGGCTGTGACAGCCCCAAAATGTACCCTCTACCTTCGGTGTGTCTGCTAAGGACTATAGTTTGCTTAAGTGTGAAATGAAATCAGTGGCATAAATGGAGACTTCAAGACAAGCCACTAAACACAGATGGATGCAACCAGAATGCATACCAGGAGAATCCAAAGACCTGGTTCTGTGACCACGTGAGTCCCTGATCCCAGATAGGGAGGCAGAGGACACTGGGATAGGGACATGCCTCCTCCCCTAACAGGCTCTCTTAATGGCAGATCCATGCACTGGCATTTGTGCAGGTGCCACAGGGACTGCTTGTTTACTGACTGAATGAAGGAACATGCTGCAGGGCTAGGAACTTGGGACTGAGAGGCCTGGGAAATCCACTGCACATGAACAAAGTACAAACCATAGCAAATTTGAGGCTCATTCTACTTCAAATATACTACCCTAAAGTTTTTCTGCAGTCCTAAGAAAATAGCAGCAGATTTAATAAAGGCTGAGTGTATATTAATAAGTAATTACATACAGATGTGTGTGCGCACTTGCATGAGTGTAAACCAAGTTTACTAGTCTTGTTTAGCATGCAGTACTTCCTTCTAGACAAGTCTCAGCAGTGAGCATTCTTAGTCCTGATTCCTTTAGTCCTTGTCATGTCCAAAGTACATTACCACTCTAAGCATGGATAGTGTGAACTCAAGAATCCCCCACTTTAACCACTAGATTTGGGGAAGGCAGATCTGAGCTAAGGAGTTTCTGAGCCAGCATTATAAGAAGAATAAACCTCATGCTTGGTTGTGGGTGGGGAAGGGGTGCCCTTTCATTTGGGATCCTAAATATTTATGCTTATAGTGTATCAGCTGGCTTCCTGCTCAGGAGCTGTGATTGCCCTGCTGGTTGATTTTTAGAAGCAGGACTGCAGTTCTGCAGAAAGCACACAAAATGATCAGTCTGTCATGTCCAGTGAATGTCCACTGCTTGGGAAATTTCAGCTCTATCCTAAGAACTGGACAAGGGAGGCTTGGAACAGGACATCCAGATACAAACTGTCTTAGGGATGTCAATTCCAAGTAGGTACACTAAAATATTGCCAGTGAGAGTGACACCTGGCCTTTGGACTGAATGATCCTGATCCCGTTGCTGGCCAAATTGGGACAATACATTCTTTGACCAGAGGCATGATGGGTCTGGCACTCATCATGCCACTAGAAAAATTCCTGCACGTCAGCAGCAGGTGGTGGTGAATGGTGCCAATGGAGGGGAAACTGAGGGTTTATGGGGCTCAACCTTGGGGAGTCTTCACTCTAGGGAGGGGTGGAAACATCAATCTGAGGGCCTGATTGCCTCTTGTGGGGCCGCGCAGGAAGGTTTGTTAATGTCTACCTTTCCATGGCTGGTGGAGTGGATGAGCATCAACTCGCACTCCTTAAACCCAGACAAAGACATCCTCCTGGGCTCAGAAGCTCATTCTGCTGAGCCAGCAAATAATGAACCAAATGTCTGCTCCCTGGCATTCTTCAAGTTTTGATTATTGACACCACTGACTTGGCAGGCTGGGGACTCCTGAGTTCCTCTGTCTCCAGAGGTTTGCCAGATCTTCCTGTGGTTTAGTCATCCTCATGGCAACTCCTGCACAAGGAGGACTTGCAGTAAAACCCATTAAGGCTACAGAGAGTAAGGGGGAGGGGAGGGGTGCAGCACAGATCTTTCCTATTTCTTAACTAGACACTTCCACTAACGAACAGCAGATGGGGCTGCCAAAACCATTAGATTAAAAACACGGGAGGAAGACAGCCTTTTAACCTAAAAAATCCGATCCATTTAGAACCATTTCAAAATATAAGCAGCTCTCTTCTTTGTAATTCAAGGTGTCAGTGGGTCTAGTTTCTTATGGATATCACTGGAGAGTGTCTTGACTGTAACCACGAGCTAATAAAAGAAAAAGCTAAGTCACTTTCTTCTAACATCAATGCAGTAGCTTAGGCATTTCTTGTCCTGGTTCTTCTACGCATGTTACAGTAATTTCCAAAAAGACAAAATAATTATCTGTTACTGACTTAACTGCAGGAGCCCCACCTACTGGATGGCACAGAGCTGAGAAGCAACAAGCTGGAGCCCCCTCCCCCCTCAAAAACAAGCATGGCATACACACTGAAGCATGAAAATTATTTTTTTCCTTAGCTTTATTAATTCCCATCATGGCAGTCTGAGGAAATTCATGTGTCGAACTTCGGGCCATGCATGAACTTGTGTGAAAATGAGGGTCAAAACAAAGGACAGAGTGGGATTGGTCAAGTGAGTGTCTTGTTGAAAGAGCACACACACCAAACCAGGAAATCAATTTTTCCCACTTGAATTGCAAGCCAAGAAAACAGTGCAGGGAGGTCCTCTTAGGAACTGGAGCCAGCCAGGTCCAGAGTGACCGCTGCATCTGTGCAATGCCTTTTGCAGCTCACCTGATTTCAAGGCACTCTCTCTGCCATCCACAGGGGACCATCTGGGGAGAGAGATGAGCAAGGAGCAGATGGACAGATGCCACTTCTGGATGAGTTTGGTCCACAAGTGTGTCCGTGGCTTGGAAGCTGCCTGGTCTGGCTGTGCAATGGGGGTCCATCGATAAGCCAGGCAAGGAAGGAGGAAGGAGGAAGCTCTCCCGCTGCTGGCACGAAGGCCCCGACCACCAGATGAGAGCTGCAAGTTCCTGCTTGTGATATAGATTGGAACAATTAACAAGTATAAGTTATTTCAAAATAAGCTTAAATCTGCATTTTATGTGTGCAAGTTCCCAGCTGTAATGGGATTATGATGTCAGCAAAGGGAGAGGACTGCAGCACAGCTGCAGTGGGACCGGGGAGGTAGTCGGCAGCTGTTAAAATAGAGAAGGGATGGTGATTAATTCTTATTATGTGTTTGAAGATTTCACAACGAGTTCAAGACCGAAACCTTCCCCAGGGGCATGAAGTGGGGAGTGGGGACGGTGAACGATCTAGATTGTGGGTTCTCCAAGCCGCTAGTTTTGTTGTTTGTTTTTTTAATTTTATTCTGCAATTTTCTTTTCATCTCAAGAGCTTAGAATGGCTGGGAGCTCACACTTAAGAGAGTGTAGATCAGAAGATGATTGGCACAAGTTTTTGAGGCTCATCTTCTTTCTGGAAACTTTGCTAACAGTTTAGGAGTGTGGTGTTTCATGCAGGGCCCATGAGCAGTGTAGATGGAGCTGGGCGGCTCCCCAAGGTTACATCATTCCTGGTAAATATCCAGAAAAAACAAGAATTAAAGAGGCCTTTTAATTTCCCTCAAATTTAATTTAACTTGTGTCTCCAAGCAGGTGATACATTGTTTGCCCTGGGGTCAAGTCCGGGGATGTTAAGACATGGATTCATTTCTGAGATTTTGTGTAGCTTTCCCTTTTGCATACATTGTCTGTTTCCCTATATCATTGCCCAGAGGTTGGGTGCTGTGTTGTTCTCAAGAGGTGAAAAAAAAGTCTATGATACCACAAATTAAGAAAAGCATATACAATGTAGCCAAAAAGAAAGAAAGAAAACACTCAACTGAGAAAACTGACATAAAAGTATATCAAGTAAGGGAAAAGGGATCTTGTGAAGTTTTATGCAAAAAAAAAGAAAAAAAACATTTTGAGTTATAAATTAAAGTTGAGAAATACACAGCCCTTAAAACAGTGTGGGGAAAGTCAAGGCCAGTGGTTAACCACCTGGAGGGACTGGCAAGGCTCCTTATTTATTTGTAAAACTCTCCTCATCAACTCAGATGCAGCAAGTACTCAAGAAAATAGCTCTCCGTGTGCCCCAGAGGACTACACATCTCCTACAGGTTTCTGAGAGCTGACCCCGACCCCCTCCCCCCCATCTGCTTCCTGCAGTTGGTGTTTAGCATCTATAGAAGTTAATATTTGGGGGATGTGTAGTTTGAACTAAAAACTGGGAAAAGAATGAAGCCAACAGAAGCAGTGATTCATATTGTAAGAGACAACGAGCAGAGGCTCAGAATTTGCTGGAACACCGCTCAAAAACATGAACACGGAATTAAGGAAACCGTCTGGTCCTGTTCTCTAATCGGACCTATTATTTCTATTTTCTTGCATTTGCATTTTGTACAGAATGGTGCTTTCCTCCTTGCAGGTCAGAAGGCAGACAGGCCAAATGTAAATGAGGCAGAATAATGCCTGCACCGGTTTCATTTCAGCATTTCAGCGTGGCTTCTGGCTTTGACAAGTCCTGGGGCTTCAGGGGTGGGAACAAAGAGCCCTTGTGTCCTGGCTTCCTATCTCTGGGAAGATCATATTGCTCAGTCTTCACTCTCCTTCATTTTTTTTAAATAAAAAAAAAGTAGGAGAAGAATTACACAGTTCATGCCAGGAAAAAAAAAAGTTTGGAAGCTCTTAAGAATACTCTCCTGCTCCAGGGAAGTAGAGTGCAAGTCGAGGATTTAGTTTCAGGGCAGTCAGTTCACCAGAGGCTTCACAGAACTCACAGGGTTCTGTTACCCTGGGTCCATTCTGTCCGGTTTCCCTGGGCTCAATGTTCTGAGGTCACCTGCCTGACATTGCTAGATGACTTGCTTATTACATCAGCAGGCTGTTGCTTACTTTCTCTTAAAGCAGCCCAGAACAATGGAAGCCAGTGTCATTATTCCACCTCCTTCCTTGTTCCTTCCCTCCCTCTCTCCCTCCCTCCATCAGACCCCCAAAATGATCTGAGCAGGAAGTGACGAGTCCACAAGTGTGCAGCATGACTTTTAACTTGAAGATTACAATTTAGCAAAAGTTATTTGGAAGGAAATACAACAATGGAGATACACGTGGCCTTCAGTTTAACTTGCCAAGGAAAAGGACCAAGGTCTTTGGGGGAAGGTTATAACTCAGAAAAGCAAAGCGGCACTGGGGCAGCCTTCCAGACCATGCTGTCTCCTGGCTGCCCAAGGGCCCCTGAGCCTTGTGCTGGCTTGCAGGCTCCCAGCATCTGCATGTGGGCTTCCCTCCTGTGCATTACAAGCTGGAGCATCTGAGGTTTCCCCACAGCCCAGTGTCAGGGCCCAGCTGAGCAGCGGTCACAGCTGCTGCTCACCAAAACTCTAACAGCCAAAGGTAGGGGGTCTTGGAGGGGCGCCAGAAACTGCCTGAGAGGTCAGAGGAAGGGGGAGGCTGTGGAGCTGGAGGGGGGAGAGAGCGGAAGGAGGCTGTAATGGGATGGCAGGATGCCCAGGATTCATGGGGCATAAAGATGGGGAGGGGAGTGGGGGCAGTGAAGGATTGTGGAGAGGCAGCACTAGGCTGCAGAAACAAAAAAGGCTGGAAGTTGTCAAAAGAGTGACCCAGAAAATCGGGTCAGATGGGATGGATTTGGTATAAGAATACTCTGTTCAACCTGGCTGTTGAGTATCACCAAAGGTCTAACAAGGTGTCTTAAATAATAACACATTGAGAAAATGTTGACTGGGTCTCAAGACACAAAGACAAATGTCTCCATAATCCCCAGCCTCAGTCTGTGAAAATTTAAGAATTAGGGTCACTCAGCTAACTAGAATATAATTCCTGAATACAACCCTCTGTGAAATTTCTGAAGAACTGTTTGGGGTTCTGACTTGCTTGGCTCCTTGTAGAACCAGTTCTTTGTGGTCTTAAAGATGATGGTCCCAGTCTCTACACCTGTTTGTGTAAGGACCAACTTTCCTCCTAACAAAGTGTGGTTGGACTATTTCAGAAGAAACCTGAAATTTGTTCTGTTTGCTGGGCAAAGGGGACTGACACCCAATAGGCCACCTAAGCAAGATACAGTGACACAGGGGACACAACAAAATGGGAGAACAGGGAGAGTTGCCACTGGAGGTGGGGGGAGGTGGCCAAGACCACTTTCAGTCCAACCTCAGGACAGGAGTGATGTCCTCCTAACAGCCTCCACCACACTACTCTTTTTTTCTAGTTTCCACTCACATTTACTACCTTCTACAAACACTTGGCATCTTTCTTGGTCATATAAGCACCTTAAAGGCTGAGTGTGCTATCTGACTTGTAGCTCAGCACCTAAAACAAAGCCTGTAAAATAGGAAGTACTCTGCAAATGAACCCTTAGGCACCAATGCCATAAATTAAGCAAGTGGAATTTGTGGGGCTCTAGGGTAACTAAAATACAGCATCATTTTAATACACACACACACACACACACACACACACACACCAAGAGTTCATAAGCTAAGCAGTTACATCCACCCCAGAAATGCCAGGTGACAACTCAAGGTAACTCAGGAAATTTGAGCTGGTCAAGTTTATTGCATGTCACCAGTACAAAGCACCTTTGGGGACTTCGAGAATTAGCAAACAAATTCCACAAACTGATGGCAGTTATTTTTAGCGAGGTAGTAGGAAATGAGAGCCGAAAGGAGAAATGGCAAGAATGGATGTGAAAGTGAATTTTTTTTTAACTTGAAAAGAAGATTGATCCTGATTTTTGCCATCTGGGAGCTAACCTAAATCCCTAGGAAAATAAGGCTCCTTCAAGCCAAGGCAAAATTAAAGAGACACAGCAATCCATACGCATTAATAGTCCCATAAAGCCTGGGGAAGGGTTCACTGCTATCCAGCTTTTGTGGCTGCTGGTGGACATTCCTCTTGTAAAGGAATGCAGTAAATATATTTACATCATTTATGAACATGTTTTGATTGCAGTTCAACAATTGATGGGAGCTAATCCCATTTGGTTTGTATTTAAAAAAAAAAGGTTCTGAGCCTAAAAACATATCTGAGTCATGACAAATTGGATTTACTGATTTGGGGAAAGATAGCCTATAGGGATGGGAATGGATGAAAAATACATGGGCAGCTGGGATATTAAAGTGGGTAAATGATTTAAGCCAGCTTTGGAAGTAGTATGTTAAAAGTGAGTGGCAGCAGGAATTCCCCACCCATGGTGGTCAGAAGCACCCCCCTCCCGTGCTCCACAGTGGGGTTGGAGCAGTGACACTGCCTGCCTCTTCCCACTGTATCTCTACCCCCGCCAGTGTCAGCCTTAGGCCTTGACTTTGTGTGTGTCTGTTTGTAATGAATTTGCAGGTTCTGCTTTCAGGTGCCCAAGTGGCCAAAGCAGAATTTTCATGAAAGGCTGTAGAGAAGAGAGGCCATACCCAGGAAGCACAGCTGTGATGGTTAGCCTTCCATGTCAAATTTGGTTGACTGTAGAATCTGCTGGGAAACATGCTTCCGTGAGTGTGGGAGGACACTTCCCGGAGAGGAGTAATAGGATAAAGATGGACTCTGAACATGGCTAGTGCCAGCCCATGTACTGGGTACGCAGGCTATAAAAAGGGGGAAAGGAGGAAGCCAGCTGAGTGCCAGCATTTTGTACTCTGATTTCTGGTTTGCTGCAATATGAGCAAGCAGCCTTATATATGACTTACACAGCTTCAGTTGCTCCCTCCATGCTTTCCCTGACATTTTGAACTCAAGACCAGCTAAGCCTCTCCTCCTTTAAGTTGCTTCTACCCATGTATTTGGTCACAGTCATAAGGGAAATAATGAATACAAAGGCTCTTACCATTCATACAATAACCAGCCCCCAGGCTACAGGTAGGTACAGTCCCAAGAAGGGGCACTCACAGATGAAGTAGTTATCCTGACACTTAAACTGAGAGACACAGGCAAACCAAGCTCCCCACCCCCTAACCTCAGCTCTTCCTCCAAGCATGCCTCTTTCCTTCAACCAGAATGGGTCAGGGTTGACCTAGCCTGGTCTCACAGGATGTATCTGGAGAACAAGTCCTCATCCATCACTTATTTTTAGCTCACTTGGCAAGTTCCCTGCTGCCACTGGTATAGAGGTGACCTGTTCTTTAATTTTGCTGCTGTAGAATAGTAAAGAAAAGGGGAAAGACTATTTTTTATACCCATCATCAGATTTTACAAATTTTACATCTATCTTCTGGTTCAGTATTTGATGCTACACATGTTTAAGACTTCTGACTTCATGTCATGACAGGGATGGTCCGAAGGTATGAAGACTACGCTATCACTTGTTTCTGACAATTCTGGTTGACCAGTTGGGCCCCTGAGAAAGCAGTGTGAAGAATCACTGTGAGTCCTGGGTTTAGTATCTGTAGCTGAGACTCCTTGACCATCCAGCCTGGCCAAGTACTCTACTTATTTAATATTGTTCCTTCCTTACAACCCAGCATTTGATAAGTTTATTAAGGCTGAGTATAGGAGATAATAAAAAATAACAAGGTTGGCCTCAACAAGTCAGGGGAGCAAGAGTGATCATTGAAACCATGTGTTTGATCAGAGATATCCAAAGGCTTCCGCAGGATCCCATAGCTTCCTTCCTAACATAAGACCTAGAGCATGATTCCACATCACGAGACTAGAGCTCAGAGGGAGGGGGGTCCAGGAGACCCATGGGTTGCTGCAGCTCTTCAGATGATTTTGAGTTCTGTAGGGTGACAGGTAAATCTCGGTCACCTCAAGTCTTCTCTTGACTCCTAAATCTGCTTGATTTCCAAGACTTCTATAACAAGCAGCCACATTCCTCCAGTTCCTCCCTGTGCCTGGGCACCATGTCTGCTCCTCCTACTCATGGTTTCATTCAGTTCTTCACTCTAAGTACATCTACATTCATCCTTACTTTAACTTTACTTCCAAGAAAACAGCAACAGACCCTGTGCCCCACAGCAGTATCATCATAGGGAGAATAGGTGCCCACTTAATGTTTGCTAGATGGCTGAAGGAAACAATTGGATTTGAACCCAGAGCCACAGAGACACTGACATAGCAGTGGTGAGGGTAAGGGAAGCTGGATCTACAAGTGAGCAGCAGGACCAGGAACCGGTGTCCTTGTGTGTCTGCATGCAGGAGGGAGGGGGATAAGGGAGGGATACATTCTTTGGCTCCCTGCAAAGGGAAATAGCAAGTGTGGGGTGCATTGACATCACAATGCTTTCAGCATCCCAGGGGCTTTACAGTGGTACAAGTTTCCCTATCTTTGTCTCTGCCTCGCTTCCCTTTCCCATGCTTTGAGTACCTTGGCTTTGTTATCCTGAACTTTAAAACACATTGCTTTATTGATTGTAAATTACCTCTCAGTGACCTTCACCCTCCACACTTGGAAACTGACCCAGGATGTCTTTGGAATCCTATCAGCAGCATGTGACCACATGATGTGGGCTATATGTGATGGATGCTGCCTTGGGCCCTCTCATTTTCCCAGGTGTGCCCTCTCTGATTTTTTAAATACCAGGAGCCACTCCCACTTAGGCTGGTCCTTGCCACAGCTAAGCAAGAAAGAGTACATGGTCAGTCTGTGGGTTCTGGAGGGGAGCTTCTCTCTGAGCCCTGGCCAAATGGCTTAGCAGAGGGAGGACAGCCCTGCTTCCAAGTAAAGGGGTTGCTGGGTTGAGCCCTGAAAGATTGCTTTGGCTCTCTGCTCAGTGTCCATAAACAAAAGGTTTCCTGGGATACAGACAAGGTAATAGTTTCTTTATATATTCTGACAACTTAGCCCTTGATTTTCCCCAGCTTTCCCACCCACAGGAAGTGGCCTTTGTAGCTACTGATGCTATGTGGCCTTTAGAGAGGGGTGGTACTGGCGGAGTTCACAGCAGAAAACAAGCACAGTCAGCATTTTCCTCCCCAGCTCCCCCACCCCCCAGGCAGTTTTCTGCAGGCTGCTGTGAGCCAGACCTTTCATAACCTCCCTCTCTAAATTACAAAATCAAACATCAGATTCAAACAGAAGTCCAAGACTACAAATAGCTGTATCTTTGACTATCGATAAACAGAGAAAAAGCATCGCTGTGCCGGGCAGGGTGGCAATCCCCTGAGTGGGCAGGTGACCCAGGGTAGAGAGGTCAGTCTCAGATAAAGGACATGGGTAAGGCTTATCCCAGAGCAGGGATCATGAAGGAGGAGCTGATGAACTAATGGGCCTTTAAACAAACAAACAAACACTAGATTAGAGGAGTAAAAGACAGGTATTAAAATACATATTGATGAGATTGGAGAGATGGCTCAGTGGCTAAGAGTAATAACTACTCTTCTAAAAGGACTTGAGTTTAATTCCCTGCACCCACCTGACTCCCTCTTTTGGCCTTCTCAGGCACACAGACAAACAATGCAGGCAAAACACCTTTAGACATATAATAAAGCATAATACAAAATATGACATGTTTTAAATGTGTTTAAGATGCAAAACTTGGACTGGTGGATGACTCAGTAATTAAGCCATTGCCATGCAAACACAAGGTATGGTTTCAATCCCTAGAGTCCAGGTAATACAGGTGGGAGCAATAGCCCATTTCATGAGGTAAAGACAGGGATGGCCCAAAGTTAGCAGACTTGCCAAAAATCTAAGTAAAAATGGGGTTTGAGTGACAGACCCTGCCCTAATGAATAAAGTGTTAGTGCAGTAGAGAAGATTCCTCAATCAACTCTGGCCTGCACAGTTCTTGTATCTACCTGCACATGCACCTACACACACATGTAAACATGCATGCATGCATACTTATGCTCAGGGAGATTACAAGTTCCAACTTGGAGTGGTCTATCTATCAAGGCAATGCCTCAAAATTAATTAATAAATTAATGAGTTAATTAAAACAGCCTCTTTTCTAATCTGAAGAAATAAAAAGGAAACTAAGTTGCAGAATTAGTTAGAATGTGCTGTCTTTGGACAACATGAATTCTTTCCCAAGACCAGGCACCATTTTCAGTTGTAGGGACAAAGAGGCAACACAGGGAAGTAACTCCTACACTCCCCAGGCCCTGCTCACCCATGGCTGAGAAGTTAGAACATGCTGCTGGGGATGGGGCACGCTGAAGGGTACAGGACAGCTGGCCTCGTCTCCACTTCATTCTCTTGCTCTCACTTTCTCATCCATTCATCCAAATGTATCCCCCCCTCTCTCTCTTATCCATTCAGTTTCTCCTTTCTCAAGCTAGGATAAAGCCTTGCCTCTTGAGTGTTCCCCCAAAAGTGCATCGTCTTTTCCACCCCCCATATTTCTCTGGTTCATGTGCAGAATATCAGGTCATACTCATCCTCCGGCTGTCTTCCCTAAGGGCAGCAATCTGCCCCTGAGCCTGTGCAGCCCCTCGAAGGATCCCAGGTCACACCTAGTAGCTGATGCTTGCAGTGGTCAGTTCCTAACTGTAAAAAGCTTTTCCAGGTATGGGTGCTAAATCCATCCCCATGACTATCACATCAGGAAGCCATATCCGTGGAGATGCTGATGAGGACTAGACAGCACAAAGCATATTCTGCTCCTCCTTGTGAAAGTCAACCCATTCACATGGAGGTAACTTGAGGAGAAAACAGGAAGCACTTCATTGCAGGGGTTTATAAATACAGAAGCAGAGAGGATGCTGGGAATATGTATGTAAGCCAGTTAGGGCGCCCTAAGAGATGGGACCTCTAAGAAGAAGAGACAGGCTGTGAGAGATGAACTTAAGCTTAGAAGTGAGAGAGGCACTTTGTAGAGGGATGATACATACATGAGAGATGGTAAGAAGGACTTTGAAGACAGGGATGAATGTAAGGGTTCAGTGAGATGTGGAGAGGTGGACACATGTAGTCCCAAGTCATCCATCAGGGACAGAGTAGGCACAGCCTGGACTCTTGAACTTTGGAGAAAGAAATATTCAACATGAGCAAGCTCATACATAGAATGAAGAACAAAAGATCAAAGAAAGATCAGATCTTATACCAGAGACTTCCAAAGACAGAATCACCCTGTGGGATGCTACTAACTGCCAATGAAACTTTCTTGGAAGACATTGCTCCACAATACACCTCAAGGACAAACATGAGCCTTGCAGAGGAGACAACAGAGTGGGATCTGGCTAAGACAGCTGACCTCTGAGACTCCTGGCTTCTTATTTTTCTGAATTTCAGTGTCTTTATCTTTAGACTTTGCTGGAGTTTCTTGTCAGTTCGTGTAGTAAGAGGGAGTCGTTGTACAGTAGTGAAGTGACTTCATGCTGAGGAGAAAGCAGGGGCCTTGGTACTTGCTGATGGTTTAACCAAACATGCCAAAAGAGTGGGGGCCCTACAGTGAGGAAGGGAAGGCATAGCTGTGGGATCTTCTTCCACAGTGTCTATCAGAGTAGCATTACTAATCTCTGTGTTAGCCTAAGAGATGCCTCAGGGTTGGCCACCCCAATGACACTAACAATTTGCAAAACAAAATTTATTGCACACAGAGAGAAGATGATTCTCATAGAAAGGCTGGGGTCCACAGCAGACTGGACAAACCAACATTTCCTGGATACTTAGAGACACATCTACCTTAAGGTAGTAGAGGATGAAGGATGCCATCCAATAATGTTCTTTCCATTGTGACTTAACAACACTACTGTGCAAGTGGTTAGTTAGGTGTTGATTAATATTCATTTAGTTTAGACAGATGCTCACTCTATAAACTAAGCTATCTCACATGTCCTCCAGCCTCACATGCTCATGTGCTACGATTATATGGCTTCGCTATGCCCTGCTTTGACCACCTAGTCGGGAGCTCTTTGGATAGGCAGAAGAAACCTTAGTACCCAGAGCTAATGTGGGGCCTATAAGAAGGAGAGGAGGGGGAGTTAAGTTGCTCTGATGTAGCACTTGGTTGGCTGACCAGCAAAAACCAAATAAAATAAGGTTGATGCACAGTAGAGAGCTGTGCAAGCCAGACACACTACAAGAAAGAACTGTTGTCTCTTCTGTGTTTGGTTGTATCAGCAGTGCTGTGTTAGGGTCTCTTAATTATTTCTATGTATGTCAGAGATCACTGTTGTACCCTCAAAGGGAAGGTCAGCCCACCTCTTATCTCTGAATCAAGATTCCAATAAAAGATATAGACATTAAAAACTCCCTGTAAACAAGCCTGACAATTTACATAGAGATTCATGTTTTGGAATGTGAAATCTGCATATTAGACTAAAGCCTTCTCTAGCAACTCTAGTCTACTCCAACCCTATCAAAACCTTAGATTTCTTGAGGCTGAGCATCTGGCCACCCCAGCACCACCCATTCTGAGAAGCATCAGAGGGCTAAGTCACCACCAGTGCATCAATGACAAGTCAGGAGCACACTGAACAAAAGACAAGGCTGAGGAGACAGCGCAGTTGGTAAAGTGGTGGAGAGCAAGCATGAGGACCTGAGTCCTCCAGAGCCAATGGTGTCTCCTAGTGATCCCATTGATAGTGAAATGGAGACAAGAGGATCTGGGGCTCACTGGCCAACAAGCCAACAAGACTAGGCAAACCAGTAAGTTCTAGGGAACACTGAGAGATCTTATCTCAAAAAACAAAGTGCAGATTGACTCAAGAAGACACCTGAAGTTGATGACTGGATTGCACATACACTCAAAACATACACAGAGGAGGAGGGGGAGGGAATAGCAGCTTAAGTTCAGGCAGAGTTTGAAGACAGAAACTAAAAGGAGTCATGCAATCTCTTAAGAGGAGATAGTCCTGGCAGGTGCCCCCTCCTCAGACAACCCCTACACTCTCTGGTTTGTGTCATGGGTAGATATCAAAAGCAGCCAGTGTCGGTTGTGTGGAGCCTTAAGAGATCGCTGTACACCCTCAACACTCCCCAGATGGCTCCAACCAGCTAGGCTCTCGCCTGTGACTTCCCACCCGGATGAAATCATCTTGTCTGGGACTGCCTTTGCCTGTGTTTTGTTACTGCTCACATTTGCCTTGAAGAAGTGTGAAGCAGCTAAAAGCATTCCTTTGGAGATGCTATCTAGCCACCAGAGAACTCCAGAGACCTTGAAGGAATGCTGGTGTGTGTGTGTGTGTGTGTGTGTGTGTGTGTGTGTGTGTGTGTGTGTGTGTTCTCGTGCCCCCAGCACATACATGTACATACCACACAGAAGGGATCCTGTGTGGGCTGGATGGCAGCAGGCCAGTCCCTCTCCATCTTTACAGCAGGGTTGCCAGGTAGCTGTGCAACTCCTCAATTTAGCAGTGTGGCTTTTTATGGGCATTGGTCTAAAATGTGTGACCGTGTTGCATTTTTAATTCTGATGATGTTAACTGGATTTAGTGGGTGACATTCTCTCGATTCACAGAGCATTTTTATAACGTATATTAAAAAGGGCCAAAGTTTATTTTACAATCAGCAATAAACAGGAACACAAAAATGCAGCCATTGTCACAATGGCCTTCGCACATTCCTTTTGTCCACAGACTGCATATTATTCTTGTCCAATAACTTATGGGAAAAACAAAATTGAAGTCCTAGTCAACATTTGATCGTCTTACTTAATAACAACAGATGCTCTGAGGGTGGCATTTTGCAAAGAGCTCTGTCTGCTGCTGGGTATGAAATGGCAGGACATTTGGCATCCTCCCCCATCCCACCATTCGAAAGCCACGGAGTCACATAAATGGCCAATAAGAGGTAGGAAAATTTAGCTCCCGTCTGTATAGCACAGTTCGTTTCATCCCAATGATGCAAGGCAGCACCTTTCAAAAGAAGAGTCTGTAAAACTAAGGCAGAGTGCTCTGCAGTAGAAGGATCTCTCTCTCTTTCTCTCTCTCTCTCTCTCTCTCTCTCTCTCTCTCTCTCTCTCTCTGCTGAAAAACAGACTTAATAAAGCAGTTTTAATAAAGAAATGCCATTTCCTCTTCTAGGGTTGTGTCATGACTTGAACGTTATTAAACGTGCAAGGCACACATCCCTAGGCAGAGCAAGGAGGCTCCCATTCCTAATGAAAGACCTCACCAACCTAGGCTGGGTGCCTCACCAGGGAAGCTGGATGCCCAAGCACAAGTAATGAGACCCATAAGGATTCATGGGTTTGAATCCAAAGTTTGTGGGTGATTGATGTCCTCAGAGCCCAAGGGGGCCAGCCATTTTCCTCCTATCCTTAGGAAAGGGACTCAAATTTAGCCTAGTGGCTCACCCCACTTAGGAGTTTCCTTCTGTCAGAGCTGGGATCCTTCTCTAGGCATCCTCTCACACCTCATCCACAGGCAGGAGCTTGGCAAGAGGTCTCCAGCCCTCAAATCCCACTATTGTTCCTTTGTAGAGAATAGACCCAGACTCTGGGTGTGGCTTTCAGCCAACTGAGCTATTATTCCTTAACCATAACTAGAGCAAGAATCAGAGGCACCATGGCCATCAGGACTAAGGACAATCCATGCCCAGCAAGGTCACATTACCTGGTGCAGAGTTCTCCAAGATCCAATAGGGATCTCAATTCTTTTACAGTATTGGCTTCTGTATGATTGAAAGCTACAGGGTCAGACCCCTAACTGTGGTTTGCCTGCAGAGAAATGTCAGAAAACCCACACACAATGAGGAAGGCTCTCCAACTTTGTGGCCATCATCCTAGAGTAGAACCCAGAGACCTCCCTCAGGGGAGCTCTGATCATTGGAAATAACATCCATCCCATCTTTCCTGGCTATAGGTCCATTTGACATGAGCATGTATCATTAGTCAGTTTTCATTTATTATGATGAAATACCTGGGATTGGGTACTTTGAAAAGGAAGAGGGCTTGTTGGATGCACCGTTCTAGAGGATTAGGGACATCATTTATAAGAGTGGCAGTTCAGTTCTGTTGAGTCTCCTGTCTCATGATAGATGACATCACAGGTGTGAGACTTCATGAGAGAGCAAAGGTTACATAGCCAGACAGGGAATCACACAGGCCTGTGGCTCTCAATCTCTCCCCAGAACACATTCCAACCAATCATTGTGTTGGTCAGCTTCAAACATCAACTTGTCACAACCTAGAATCATTTGTAAATGGAATCTCAACTGAGGAATTATCTAGATCAGGTTGGCCTATAAGCGTGTCTATGGGGGATTATCTTCATTGTTAATTGATCCAACCCTGTCTCTGGGTGGCGCCATTCCCTAGGCAGAGGGCCCTGAATAAAAAGCTATGCATGAACAAGCAGGCATCAGGGATTCATTTGTTTCTTTGAGCTCTTGACGGTGGATATGGCATGGGTGGTTGTTTGAGTTCCTGCCTTGACTTCCCCTTTGTGTTAGACTGTAACCAGAGTATAAGCCAAATCAACCCTTTCCTTCCTCAGTTGCTTGCTATTAGTGGGGGGAGGGGCATTTTATTACAGCATGAGAAATGAGACTAGAACAACCTCCCACTGGACCCAAGATCTTAAAGATTCCAAACCTCACCTAGATCACTCAACTGAGGGGTGAGGCTCCAGCATATGAACCCTGGGGAGTCCCTATAGTATAAATGCAAGGTCCAAACAACGGTGAGCAAGTTCTTCAAGGCTGGGTGAGCCTCGTCCTAGAAAGAGACATCTTTTTTCTCTTCCCGTGCCGATATTTGTCTCTGTTCTTCAACAATAAGATTCAGTATTTGATTCACTGACTCCAAGAGAACAAATGTGCCACCAAAAGTTGGGGGGTTGCCATTTTTTTTTTAACTTTTCTAAGTGTCATTGAACATAAACCTTGCTGGCTGGGAGCTGATTGGCTGGTTTTTATTTCAGCCCAGAGTGATTTTTTAAATGACTAATTTATAAAATCTTTGAAAATAAGAGTTTCTAATGGAAGTGCTTAGACAACCATAACTCTGGTGTTGCAAATGGCACCACTGTCGTTAAGGGTGTGTTGTTGTTTGTTTTATGCTAATCTGCCTTCAATGTGACAGACTGTCACCTGCACGGGGGGTAACGTTCTGCACAATATTAGCCCATATGGCAGGAGCTAAATTGTATCGAAGCTATGGGCTAATTACGGATGAGTTAATAAAGCCAGGCAGAGTGAGCCTGGCCATCTCCACCCGTCCTTGGAGGGTCCCTCCCTCCCCAAAGTGAGCTAGCCTGGCTTGAGCTTCACAGTTCTGCACTTTTTGGGGCTATGAGAACAAGCTCCCTGTTCCATTTCAAACATACCTTTTTATTTTCTCAAATTCCCATCATTCTGATGTTGGGTTAAAATACTATATTGGAGACCTTGGACACTTGGATTTTTTGAGTCATTGGGATCTCAGACCACAAGGATGTCAGGCAGCTGTAGACAGGCATGCAAGCAACCTAAAGTTCTTAGGTTTTGTTTCTGAGAAGAAAAAAATGAGTGTGTTTCACCTATGAAGACTCTAGAGACATTCTCTAGGCATTGGAATTTTGGGCCATCTATTATTATTTAGAAGCTTCGAGAATATACTAGCTGTGATGCCTGTCCTTCAGGACTCTGATCAAATAAACACTTATTTAATTTAGATAAATTCATTATCTGTTTTGAAAACATCTCCTCTGAAATATATTTAGTTTTTTCTGTCAAGCTGTTTCGCCCATGACGGCAGCACCATGATTTCCTATGTGGGACTGGGACACCATGCCATGGTAGCCCTTTCTTTAGCCCTGTCTCTGCCACCAGTAAGGAGGGCAGCATTTGCTTACAGCCAGGAGGGTAAGCCCTGGGGCCCTGTCCTTAGGGACCACAATGATGCCGCTCTGTTAACCAGTTTGCATGAGGAACATGGGACACATTTGGCTTCTCTTTCCCACAACTCGCCCAGCCTGCTCATGATATGCCAGCCTGGGGAGTCTGATTTCTTGGGTGACACTGTCAGCTTCTCCCTACATGGTCTTTAGTTGTCTCAATTAACTGGGACAGTGACTCACAAAACATGACAATCTGCCATTTCCTAATATTTGCAAATTCACATTTTTATATTGCTGGAAAGTTCAGAGAAAGATGTGAAACCACTGGGCTTCTTTTGATACTTCAAGCAAAGTCTTTGAACACTAGTAAATCCCAATCTCTGGAATTTGTTTGTTCGTTTGGGTTTTGTGGGGTGAGGGGCAAGGAATGTTTTGTTTTGCTCTGTTGTGATAGGATCTCTCTACATAGCCCTGGCTGTCCTGGAACTCACTATGTAGGCCAGTCTGGGGTACTGGGATTAAAGGGATATGTACCACCATAGCCCTTTTAAATAAAATACACAATGTTATTTTCATTCTTTATGTTATATGCTAGGTCACCGCTATCTAAAATTTAAATTCCAAAGACCTGAAAAAAATAAAAGAGAAATCAGTCATATTCAAACTCCAAAAAATTGTGGGGCCCTTCCCCTTGCCACTTCTGGACAATGATATCATGGAGAAGTCCACCAGAACATGGCTGGCAGCTCAAGAAAGCCACTCTCTGGTGCTCCCTGCCCAGCTTGCAGTTAGGTGGGCCAGTTACTGCTAGTATAAGGCCTGGGGAAGGGCCTTATCAGTCTTGAAATTTTTGGAAGCTTCTAGAGCCCTGTTTTGTTTACTTCCTGAGTATTGGGAGCCTCTCTTCAGGAAAGAACATTCCAAGCTGGAGGAACTAGCTACAGAACAGAAGGGGACTCAATGTGAGCTTCATGAGGCTCAGTTCAGGAGTGCCATACTACACTAACAACACAACCTCAGCTGTCTAATAGCAGCCACTGGTTGAGACTCCCTGCTAAGTTAGGACTGGAGCTGGAGGAGGGAAGGAAGGACCTTCAGACTCTGGGCAGTTCAGAGAATAGAGTCTCATTCCACTTACAAGTCTCCTGTGCTCTAAAAAGGATGCCTATGGGCATACAGCTTCCCTTCTCTCCTGGGTGTGGGGTCATTCTTTCCTGTTGTTCATTCAGAATGATCCCAAGACTAGATGATTTTTAAGAAAAGAGTTCCATTCAGTTCATAGTTCTAGAGACCAGCAGCCCAATATGGGCTAGTGCGTCTGTCTAGCTTCTGCTGAAGGAGCTTCCAACTTCTCAGATCATGGCAGAAGGTGGGTGTGGTTGTTTGAACAAGAATTGCTCATATAGGCACACCTATTTGCATAATTAGTCATCAGGGAGTGGTACTATTTGAGAAGGATTGTAAGGTATGGCCTTCTTGGAGTAGAATGAAAATACAAAATGCCTACACCAGGCCCAGTGTCTTCTTTTCCTCTGCCTGTGGGTCAGGATATAATTCTCAGCTACTGTTGTGATGCCATGAGTGCTACTACATTCCTGCCATGCCCCTGCCATTATGCAATAGACTATGTTAGTATTCAGGCATCTGTACTGGCCTGCCCTTGGAGTTCTGACAGGATACGCCCTCAGCTACAGCCACTAAGAGCACCTTCTGTGCATATTCATTACATTCCCCTTTTAAAGGGCCCTGCCCACCTCCCATCTTTTTCACTTTCTCTTTCTCCATCTCTTTTTCTCTTACACTACCCTTATCCCCAGGGACTGGTCTCTGCCCTCCTCTTGCCCGCTTTTCTATCCCTTCTCTTTCCTCTTTCAATAAACTTCCCAGCCGGGCGTTGGTGGTGCATGCCTTTAATCACAGCACTTGGGAGGCAGAAACAGGCGGATTTTTGTGAGTTTGAAGCCAACCTGGTCTACAGAGCAAGTGCCAGGATAGGCTCCAAAGCTACACAGAGAAACCCTGTCTCAAAAAACCAAAAAATAAATAAATAAACAAATAAATAAATAAATAAAATTAACTTCCTGTGTGAGTCCTTTGTTTGATGTGAGTTCTCTTAGTGGCATTTTAAAAATTACAACAGACTAATCTTCTGAAACTATAAGCAAGCTGTAAATGTTTTCTTCTATATGCATTACTTAGTTATGGTGTCTTTTCACAGCAATAGAACAGCATGACTAAGATAGTGAGCCTGTGTGAAAGACAAGGAGAAAACAGGAGCTGAGCCATAATAACCTCTTTAGAGAGCAAACCCATTGATGTAAGAATGGATCCAGACTCTTGTATGACATCTATCCCTCTTAAAGTCCTCAATTTCCAATACCATTCTATGAGGGATGTCATTCCAAAATGAGTTTCAAATCATTGGATTATAGGAAACCATAGGTTGACAAGGAGGCTTCAGTCTTTACACAGCCAGAGAGCTAGATACTTCATTTCAAAGGGGGTCCTGTTTCCATATCTGTATATGGAGCTGAATGTCCATGGGGTCAGCAATTGGGAAGAGAAGATAGTCACAAAGGAAAGAAGGCCTGGCCCACTCAAACCTTCAAGGCCGACCTAGAACCCTTGAGATAGTGTGAATCACAGTGTTTTTAAACCATATCTTGTCTTCAAATTTTAACTTAGGGACTTCATCCTTTGTGAATACTCCCACTGAGTCCCTAGTTAGCATGGGTCCAGAAGTCATAAAGCTGAAGACAAATGGGTCAGAATCAATAGGAACCCTCAGCCCCTCTGAAACAATGCCTTGCCTGAGATTCAGGATAACCTGTATCTCTCATCCAGCCCATGATCTTCCATCTCTAGCATCTTGTAATGCCATGAGAAATCTCCGAGGCTCACACAAAGCCAAGACTCCTCAGGGAAGGGTATTCTAAGAAAAATCAATTCAAGACCATTCCAAGATCACCTGGAATAATTAAGTGGAATAACACAACTGAATCGCTCACTTTATATAAAAGCAAATCTTTGAGAACCAGCCCAGCATGTCCATGTCAGATGCTGTTGTGGAATAACCTATCTGTGCACTGTGGAAATGTGTCACTCTGATTGGCTTAATAAAAAAGTTGAGTGACCAATAGCTAGGCAGTATTTCTAGGCACAAAGGATGAGAAGAAGATGAAGAAGGAGAAGGAGGAGGAGGAGGAGGAGAAGGAGAAGAAGAAGAAGGAGGAGGAGGAGGAGGAGGAGGAGGAGGAGGAGGAGGAGGAGTCACCAGGAGATGCAGAGGAAGCAGACAATGTAGGAAATGAGCTAACAAGCCAAGCCATGAGCCACTTGGCAACACATGGATTAATAGAAGTGGACTAATTTAAGCTCTAAGAGCTAGATAAAAACAAGACTAAGCTATCAGTCCAGCTTTCAGAATTAATACTAAGTCATGTCATGGCTTTGGAGTTGGCTGGCTGGACAGAAAACTCCACCTACATACAGTATGCTGCCTCTAAGTCAGACATGTTCTTTAGCTTCAGAAGCACAAATTTCTTGAATGCAGAGAGGCTTACAAGGAAGAGACTATGGGCTAGCTGGAAGTGATTCAGGAGTCTTTCTACCCAAGATGACCAACACAGACAGGAAGTCCCAGGGGAAGCAAAAGGAGACCAGTTTTCTCTTGAGCTGAAGCTTGCCTCAAGATGATTACATTCATCTAGTTTGACTCTAAGAAAAAGATCTCTTTACTCACTCCCTGTCCTGAGAGGACAAGCCAGGTGCATTCACTCAGGGTTATTTGACTGTGAATGTGTGTGCCTTCTTCTTCCAAATCTACCTATGGCTCCTGCCTCTTCACCATGAAAGGCAAGGACTACTCCAATATTCTTCTTTTCTCCCACACATCTCCCCACATCACCTGAGAGATATGGCTGTCCAGGTCTGGCTTTGTGTAAACAGATTCTTCTATCATTATTACTTCTTGGAAGGTGCTTTTGACAACAGGATCATAGAGGTCACATATACAGATGCAAGAAAGTTCCCTGATGCTCCAAACAGACCACACCACGAGACTGGCCCAGCATGGTGTATCAAGAGAACATGGAGAAGAGCTTGTTCCTAGTTCCAAGTCCAAGGTCTGCCACCTACACTCCAAAACACCTTGGACATTCCAGAGATGTGTGAGCTGTCAGTTAACCACATTCCTTATAGATAGATCCAAATACAAACTCAAACAGGAAGGTATCAACTCGCCCTCCGTCTCCAGAACATTCAAAGGGGTTCAATAACACCCAACTGGCTGCCCCTTCCCATCAAAGTCTCTGTCAATTGGCTGAGCACCTAGCAGCTGCACACTCAGATGAGAACCAAGGAACCTTGACATGGAGGGGCAACCAAAAGTGACCCACCTTGGGTGGTCAGTGAGTATTGGAATGTGGGCCAGACATGCCAAACAAGAGAAGGAGGACAAACTGACACAGCAAGATGTGCAGAGGCGCAGTTCTCCATGGAGTCAGTGAGCACACAGGCCTGACTGCGCAGGTTCTCCATGTGGTAGACTTCCAGAGAGGGTGACTTCTAGGAAGAGGCTCTTGTATTTCCCTGCATTGTGCCTCAAAGTGAATCTTCATCCAGCCTAGGCCAGTGGCATCATCATGAGGTCATGGAACAGCATTTTACTTGTTTTGGCTGTGTAAATAAGACTACTTTGTCTGCTAGTGATCTCTTTTTCTCAATAAATTTTTACATGACCCTGATATTTTACATATGTGTGTCATATATACATATATATAATACATATATGTCTTATTTACTTATGATTTAATAAATCATAAAGTTTATTTTCAAACAATTCTTCCATAACAAGTTTACCATTTCTTAGTGACAAAAAACTTTGTCAACCAATGAGATGAATGAGCTTCTACTCCTAACATAATGCAATCCAAAGTTGTACAAATTGAACACACACCGAGGAAAATATTGGAAGTCTTTGTTTCCTGCAGCTAAATCATTATTGTTAATATGGTCAATTTGACAGGATCTAGAGTTGCCTAGGAGAAAAAAACCATGTGAGGGAGTTTCTAGATTAGATTAATTGAGGTAGAAAAGGCCAATCTAAATGCATATAGCACCATCCCATGGTCTGGAGGCATGGACTGAAGACAAAGGAGAGTGAGCTGAGGCCCAGAATTCTTCTCTCTCTGGCAGTGGACACAGTTTGATCAGCTTCCTCAAGCTCCTGCCGCTGTGACCTCCCCACAGTGATGGACTGTGTTCCTTTGAACTATTCATCAAAGTATACTCTTCCTTCAAGTTGCTTTGGTCAGGATAGTTTATTGAAGCAAGGAGAAAAGTGACAATTCTGTTTCCCCAGTGAGCCAAATGTTTCAAGTGGTGCTTGATGCGATTGTGTGGTGAGATGGCCTTCAGTGTGAAGTATTCATGCTGGTGTTCAGAACCAAGTCTGCAGCGAAGTTCCAAAATGCAACATGGGTGGTCCATGCCGAAAACACCTCAGCCTCACCATGAATTAGACTTTTAATTAATTGTGGTTGTTGTGTGTCCAGAAATCTCTTACCGGTTTCATTCTTTGCACAACCCCACAGGCATCTTAACTCATCCTGTAAGAAGCTTTGTTTCTGACCATCCCTGGCACTTACTCTGCTGCCCACATGGGAAACTGGACACTCCACAATGGAGTTCTGCTCTGGGGAGTAAGAAATACTATCATTCCTTTCTTACCTTTGAGAAGGGAAGCTATATGACTTGTCTTAGATGACACGGATAGGAAGAGAGGCTTCAGGGTCTATCTTTGCTAGGATTCCACTCTAGAAGTCTGCTATTTAATAAGAGGCAGCTGGGCAGGGCTTGCTCAAGTCCTACAGAGTACCATGGCTGTGACCACTCTCCCAAGTCACCTTGCCAAGCTAAGGGACCAGTCCTCATCAAGAGAACACCCTCTCCTCTTGGGCCATACTTGACATCCAAGGTCCTGAAGCTACCTCCACCCAGATGCTTGACTGCCACTAAACCATATTTGTTTGGTTTTTATTAATTTTGGTTGGTTTGCTAGTGGCTTTTGGTCTTTTGAGACAAGGTCTTATGTAGCTTGGACTGACCTTGAACTCGAAAGCTATGTAGGATGACCTTGAAATCCTGATCCTCCTATGTCCACTTCCCAAGTGCTGGGCTGACATGGTTGTGCCACCATGCCCAGTTTCCTACTTGTTCTAAGTGAGAGATGCCCATGTGACTATCTCAGTAGGATGCTAGGCATGCAGCCAATGTTCTGTGCCTTCCTTCAGATCCTTGCTCACAAAGATGAGCCGCTTCCACTGGCTACTTCTGGTTTGTCCTTGCAGCCCCTCCTCTGCTCTTTAAAAACATCTGAAGCCCGGACCATTTAACAGCACACTGTGTCTGCTATACAAAATATTGATTGCCTCTTTCGAGACCATTTTCTCACACAGCCTCCTGTGGTGAGTTGAAAATGGAGTTCCACTCTTAACATGTACCTTTTTTCTCAAGTTCAAGCACCACAACGCTTCAGTGTGACAAGACTCATAGGATGTTCTTATTTGATTTCTACCTGGTAAGACTGCTGAGCCAAAGCATCAGCTTATGCGTAGCTTTGCTTAGACTTTCCTGTGGTGCACTCAGGGAGCAGGCTACAGTGGGGTGGCAGCGGGGGGGAGGGGGTCTGCTAGTTCCCTACCCACTGGGTACATTCCTACCCACTTACCAAGGGGATCTGGCATGGGGAAACCATCTTAGCTTACACCAGGTCAGTGCCTGAAGCCTGTAGCAAGCCATGACATGTATGGCTTCCAAGTATGTTCTATTTGGAAATCTCTCACACAATACCTTTTAGTCCTGAGCTGAGACTTAAAATTTCCCAGAGGGCTCATCAGAGACAACAGATTGATTTATATTTATAATTGTATAGGTGGAAAGGAGGGTAAACATTGATAGTGAGGTACCAAGAGTTGGCATTAGGGTGGTGGTGGTGGTGGAGGTGTGTGTGTGTGTGTGTGTGTGTGTGTGTGTGTGTGTGTGTGTGTGTGTGTGTGTGCTCCGGCATGTGCACGCACACACACATGCACGTACATGTGCAGGTACCAGCATGTGTGATAGAGCTGGGAGATGAATTCTGGGGATGACACATACACAGACACTTAGAGTCAGAAAGTTGGCTGAATGCCTCAAAGCCAGATTGAAGTTGACCATTGTCTCCCAAAGTCCTGGAGCCCCAGCAAATTCTGTGTGCCTACCATGAATGTGTGTAAATGGGATTTCTAGGTCATGTTGGCTAATTTAATTTTACCATGAATTGTTATCATACCTAAAACATTACAGCTGGTGTTTTGCAAAGGAAAATAATATTTTAAAAACACATTGGCTTTTCCTAAAGTGGTGTGTCCATCAAACCTCCTCAACTGTTTCACAGTCTGCTAATTAGATTAAGCCAATTTAATGACTCAGACATATAAAATGCCTTACCTTACCTCTCCCTCCCCCACTAATGCATACATAGACGGAGAATTGGGTGGGATAATTTTAAGGCCAGACCCATATAAGCTGGGAGATTCAAATTAAGGTTTAATTAACCTGCTTAGTATAAGACTCTCTGAACAGCGGGGGATTTTACACACAGTTACATGTGATCTGTAATAACCAGGCACAACAGGCTCCTCCATTACATGGTCCAGGATGTCCACCTTGCCCTATGCACTTGATTAAATGCCTAAAGCATGTCAATTCCAGAAGAGAGATATGGAAAGACACCATTACTCATCCTCCATGCACTCCAAGTACATGCAGGAAGGTGTGGGAATGTGAATGCATTTGGGTAGACCAGCTGTAATGGTATAAAAAGCCACGGGGATTCATCCTGCCATTAACTGATAGATCCATGAGTTTCTGATTGTCTGTATGGACGGCTTCTCACATGGCACCCTGTGATGTGTGGACAATGGAGTTGACTGAAACCCGCACCTCTATTGTAGTTGAATGAGTTGAATATTCACCAGTTAAACCGGATCATTTGTCTTCACCCTCGGGTGAGGAAAAGGAATTCCACTTGTGTTATGGAGGGTCTCTGTGATGGGTCAGGGTTCCAGGTTCCTGGCAACATAATCAAACAATAAGAAACATGCGTAGCTGACTGTGAAAGAATTTATTCAAAATAAGAAGAAACAATATCAAGTAGATGCCCTCAGAGGAGCACCAGACTCTAGGGAGATGCTCAAGAACCCTGAGTTACTAGTGGGATCTTGAAAGAGGAGTCAGCTGCTAGGAGTGGAGTGTGAGGAGTTCAATGTTTTGATGGACAGATTTGGGTAATATAAGCATTTATTCACCCGGCATGTCCTTTCCCATGATGTATCCCAGGCATGCATGTTCGTAGGATGGTAAATAAGGAATTTTCTCTAAAAGTTTATTCTGAGACTACAGTTGTCACTTTGTACATGTGTGTACCTAAATCTGATTCAGGCTGGATCTACTCATTCACTCTGGTTCAGGATGTGTTCTGGGATGTATTTACTTACAGTCTAACTATGAAAGGGGAGTTGCTAGGGCGGAGCTGAATGCTGCTGCATTTGGAGGAGGCTATGTAAGCAGGATAAAGGTGGGGTCTGAGTCACTGAAGACTAGGTGGGAGTATAGTCACACTTTGGAGGTTAGAGGGGTGGATGTGGAGTCACTTCTTCAAGTCACTGGACTGTTTCTCCTGCTCTCAGTTCTCATCCAAGCATGAAGAAATACAAAGACTTTGTGATTGATGAGTGAGCAAAATATTGTTCCCTTTTGTTGCTTTCCCTCCACTGAATGGTCGTCCCCCAGATGTTAGACTTTATAAGAAAAGCATGGAAAAGTGGACACACCCTCCAACAAAGGCTTTGGTGTGGGGAATGAAAGAGAAAATAAAGACTGCTCCAATGAATGAATGAGAGACTCTTTCTTTATCTATGTCATACTCCGTCTCTTCCAGCCACCAACCTCCAAATCAAAGACATACTTACCTACCTAGTGATTCCAACCCCAAGAGAGACACCGAGTCTGCCAGTGGGGTTTCCTGAGGAAGATGGTAGAGCCTGGGCAGTGGCCAATATGGGGTCATATCAGTTACTTTTTTCTACTTTGTGACAGGACACTCTACAGAAACAGCTAGGGAAGGAAGAGTTTATCTTGGCTCAGGGTTTGAGAGGGCAGAGTTGACCATGGCAAGGGATGGATGGTAAGATGGTGGCTCCTGGCCTCCACACCAGAATCTTGCGGCAGCTGTTATGTGGTACAAACCAGGAGGCAGTGTGTCAGGATCTAGGCTGGGGGCTGGGCCACAATTCTCAAAACCCATGCCAGAGACCTAATTTCTCCATCTGTCAATCATGTTCATGATGCCACATTAAAATTTTTCTTTATTGAAACAAATGACACTGTGTTTATGGGGGAAAAATGTTGACATTCTTTTAGAGATTCACGATAAAGTATGTAGACATGAGATGACGTCTGGGGTTTGTTGCTTTTTAATACTTCATTAGTTCATCTTCCTGCTATTATCAAGTACTTGACAAGCAGTAACTTAAGAAAGTGAGGGTTTAGCTTGACTTGTAGTTTGAAGGTACTGTTCCCTTGTGCCAAAAGTCATGATAGCAGGACCATAAGGTGGCTCGTGACACAGTGTCTGTAGTCAGGAAGCAGGAAGAGATGCATGATGGTACTCAGCTTGCTTTGATTTAAGTCCAGGACCCAGCCCATGGGATGATGCCACCTATGTTTGTGGTGGGTCCTCTCTCCTCAGTTCAACCTTCCAGAATGTGGATGGGTTATACTTCAGTACTTCATGTGCACACTTTGTCTGTCAGGGGTTGTTGTCTACATTTGCCTAACCAGGACAAGTCAGGGATTTGTCACACATAAAAGTCCCACTGCTTAGAGAGACATTGCTCAGCTACCACAGCCCTAGTGAGATTTCCATCTCTCCCAAAGCGTTCAAACAGTGGAAGGTTCAAGTCAGTATGCTGTTGGGCTCAGCAAGGAACCACGTGCCCAGCTGCTTCCAGGTCCTCAGTCTTTGTTAATCTGGAGAAAAAAGAAACACTGTCAAAGGGTGCCCTTTACTTGGCTGTGATCTGCTGCAGAAATATCCATGGTAAGAGAATAACACTTGAAGGTGACTAATACAAACATTTAGTTTAAAATGGTCTCTTGACACCTTCCTTCCATGCTCCTTAGTCTCAATTCTGAGCGCTCAGCATTGCTTGAAAAAAAGGAAGAGACTTACCCAAAATGGTGAATGATATGATGGCCCTGGGACAAACGCCACTAGACTGTGTGAACTATTGATGTCTGTAAGATTAACTCAGTTGGTCTTGGCCATGATTTGAACAAACAACAGTGAAGTACAGTAGTCAAATTCCATTTCACATACAAGTTGTCTTCTCAAACTTGTCAATAATGTGAACTTAAGGGCGCCTGATATAAATTCACTTCTTTTGCTAGTTTCCTTGACATGTTTGGTACATGTGTTATTTGAAATGAACAGGTTCTGTGCATATTCTACTCTTCACTCTCAGAAGGACATGTCATGCTTAGCTGTGATGAAATGTAATTTCCAAAGACTGTGCAAACTCTGAGTGAGAAAAGAGGAAATACATCACACCAAACTGGATTTCCTTGAAATTAGGGTCACCTGTTCTGATTTGGACATCTGGAGGGAGTTATTGTCCCTGTCACATATAATTGAGAGGAACAAGAAAATTTAGTGTAATACAAAACAGGGAAATGGAATGTTTAAATATTTGGCATTTCTTCAGCCAACACTGGGCAAACCATGCTCACAACTACAGCACAAGAACATGGGTGTGAGGATGGTAGAGATGCTGCTTTTGGGAAGTGAGTCCAGGAAACAAAGGAATGTGTTCTGATGGTACACGACGGTGAACAAGCTGTTTGATAAGCTGTGGGATGTGATGTTCCCATGTGCTTCCCTGACTGTTAAACTTTCTGCCATATTGCCAGACTTAAGTGGCCTTCTAGCTTGCCAGCTGCAGCCATTGTCTCACCTAGCTACCTTGGGAATATCCACTCTAAGAGCTAATGGCATTTCGTGGCTCTAGAAAAGGTCCACACTGCCTGTCTCCAGAGGCTTGTGAGATGCTAGAGTATTTCAGTCTGTGATGTAGACACCCTGATAGAGCATGCACTGCTGGGACCAGAGGAGGCCGACCAGAGTCTGCTCTGCCATGGTCCCCACTCACTCACTCCAGGGACAAGAAAGAAGCTAGCCTGTGCGCAGATCACTACAGACTCATCCTATCCCCTCACACGCTGATGGTCCCAAGCTGGGCCTTTCTCATCCCTCACTTTTCATGTCAACCTGGCAGTCCTGTGCAGTCTCTGATTTCAAGTGGCTTCCCAGATGCCTCTCTTTTAAAGCTGATTTTCTGTTCTTATACTGGGTTTTATGGTGTTTGCCAATCTGCACCAACCTGGAATATAGATGTATCCTCCTCTAGAAATGGGGTCTTTGCAGATGACACAAAGTTAAAGGGAGATCGCACTATAATGATGAATAGGTGGGCCCTAATCCAATGTGACTGGTGTCCTTACGAATAAAAGGAGATTTGGCCATAGAGATACATACCAGGACAAGGCTATTTAAAGATGGAGGCAGATATAAAGGATGCTAAGTAACACAGGATACTTGGAGGAAGGTTGGAAGGGCCCTCCTCCAGATCCTCTAGAGGCAATGTGGACATTGACATCGTTTCAGACTATGAATTCCTAGTAAATTTTTTTCACCCTGTTTGTGATCTTTTCTTACAGCATCTCTAAGAAAGTCACTTGGCCTGCAGAAGAATGACAGGTTTAGGAAGAGAGCACAGTAAGAGCCAAGTGAATACAAGCTTAGTGCTATAGTGTAGAAACACAGCTAGCTGCCTGTGCTCCTCGAACTGGGATCACACTGAGGGAGGTACACGAAGACTTTCTGTATTCCGTTAGGCAAGCTTGCCTGCTCTACTTAAACCATCTCCAAGCACTTGGAGGCCACCAACTGCTTTTCTCAATCCTCTGCAATTTTTATAGGCAATGGAATTTCTCCTGAAATTATGATCTTGTTGGCTGCCAGTCTTAAGCCAGAGTATTTCGGTGTGGTGTGGTGTGTGTGTGTGTGTGTGTGTGTGTGTGTGTGTGTGTGTGTGTGTGTGTGTGTGTGTATGTGTAGGTATGTGGATATGTTTGTGTATCTGTGTTGTTATGTGTTTATGTGTGTATGTTTGCATGTATATGTGTATTTAGGTATGTGTATTCTTAGATATATGCAGGGAAGCCTTATACCATGCTGGATGTTTGGAGAAGTGCATAGTATAAGAGAAACTAAAGGAAAAGACTAACAGTGTTCACTATATCATTCAAGTCTGTCTACACCTGGACAGAGTCATATGTACTGTGTTCTGGGGATCTCATGTGTATTCCTGGAGTTCTTCTACCTCAGTCCCACCCACCATGAAGTATGTTCTTCCTGGAGATCCCTGAGAACCAAGAATGCTCAGGATGGGATATTAATCACGATAGGAGACAGGAAGCCTGGACACTAGTGTGGAGGCCCAGGACTAACCTAGCCTTCTGGCCAGGATAACCAGGCACAAGCTCCTTGCTAAGTCAGATATTTGGAGGTTTGGGGGAAGATCTGCCTGTGCAAGCTAGCTCAAATGTAGAGAGTGTGCTGAAAGATCTTAAGGGAATGTCATGGATACTAAGAGGAAAACATTCCCAGGGCTGACATCCAGCAGGGAATCAGGATTTCTAAGAAATTCAGACTCTACTGCTGGGTGTGGCTTCTTATTTTGATGTCCATCAGCAATGGGCTGCACAGCCAGTGACAGAAGTGCTGTGGCTATAGAGCAGGAAGTTCTTCCAGGTAGGCAGTATTTAGTCATAGCTTCAGGACAGTCTTGTTGTCTTACCTCTCCTGTGACCTAGGGGGGGTCACTGACTGGTACAGAACCATCAGTGCTCTGGGTCACACATCTGTTCTAACAAGTAGGTCTATGCAGTGTGGCAGTTCCTATAGTGTTATCCTGGCTGCTGAGAGGAGCAAGGGCACATGAGGAGGCAGACAAGCAGGTATGTGGTTAATGCAGATTAACAAGTCGGCAGCGCCTACCTCAGCCCCCTGCTCACACAGTGACAAGCCTGCAATCTACATTTGTGCACAGAAATGTGCACAGCACACAAAGCAATGTGTATGCACACATGCATCCTCTGTTCACATACATCCAGCTACACTCCCCAACACTCAGATTAGCACTGTACACAGAGGCACTCCTGCATGCTCCTATAACCTACAGTTGTATACAGATATACACACACGTTCTATTGTATAGATGTGCATGGATCTACCCTCCCTAAAGAGTACATGCACACTCACAGAGACTCACAACCATGCATCCACACTTATATAATAAGCAGGCATGCACAAAGATGCCCAAACTAACACCCGGGACACACTCAAAGGAGGATGTACACACAGGCAGGTTGACACTACAGGAGGTTTCATTAGTTCATGTATCTTTCACCTCTCCCCACAGGTGGCTCTGCCTGGAAGACAGTCGGCTGAGAAGGCAGCTTCTGGGCCTTGTGGGCACAGGGAGCCCCAAGTTCACTATTGATTTTTCCTTTTCACTCAGCACCAAGATGGGCTCATCAGAGAATATGCTGGGGCAGTTCTGGAGCACTCGGTCGGCGGTCCTGCATGCGGGAAGCCGAGAGCCAACAGTTTGCAGAGCACAGAGGTTGCAGAAGACAAGGGCTTGCTAAGAGGGTCAGACCTCCCTCTTGTCAAAATCCTGCCCTGCTAGGACGAGGGGGTGAGGGCAAGGCAGACGGCCAAAGTGAAGAGCCGTTGAAAGTGGAGAGGAACCCAGTGCTCTTACAGTGCACACTGTTGGAGGCAGTATCCTGCAGTGGCCTTCTCTGAACTCCTGCTGCCTGGACAGAATCTCAATCAACTTTCCTGCCCTGTGTCCTTCCTCAGGCTGCCTACCTGCTACTACCTCATCCCTAAGCTCTAAAGCAGGTTGAGCCTAGGGTTGCATGAAAATGAGCGCAGAAACATGGCAGACAGCAGGCAGCAGAAGGAAGGCAAAGGCAGCTGAGATGGCCCTGGAGCTGCAGACCCTTTTGGAGCTTCCTCTTGCCCACCCCCACTTGAACCCCATTCGAAATCTGAAGTGTTGTTTCCACTTCCAAATGGAATTTTTAAAAGTGAAACTCAATGCTCTCCAACAGAAAGCGCAAATGTTCAGTTACGAGATAAATGGGGCATTAAAGAACACATTACATAACATGATTGGCTAATTGTGCAGGCGTTAAATATCTAGAAATGCCAGCGGACCTTCGGCTATGCAATGAGGCATGGCTGCTTCAGTCGGAAACAAACTCACAAGGCGACTCAGAAAATCCGGGAAAACAAATGCCTGCTACTTATCAACCCTGTTTGTAAGAGAGGAAATGAATCCCCACATTCCCATTGCAGGCTGTTCCCGGGAGCATCTGACTCTCATCACTGCTTACCTTCTAATCCACCCTACTATCATCATCAGCAGGGCCCTGATAATGCAGCCTCACACTTAAAGAAAAAGCCCTCGGTGCCTCACTCATAGTCCTTGTCACCTGTAGAAAGCAAAGAGGCCAGGTAGGTGAGGCCCAGGGAAAATGTGAGGGTCCATTAGAGCAGGATATGGCCACCCCCACTCCTCCCTTCACAGGCCCCAGCCTCCTGCCTCCACTTCTTTCTCTACACTCAGTTCTGATTGCCATGCATCTTGCAAACATTTATTAAGTGCCCACTGTGGCAGTGATGACACAGAGGCCTGTCCCTGAGTCCTGAAGCCCAGTAGCTCTGAGGTGTACCCAGCCAGTGGTGTCAGGTGTCAGTCTAGGGAGCTCAGGTGACCCACACTGGGACAGAACCATGGCACTTTCCAGACCCTCCCATCCTAAATGAGGCTTTACTTTCCCAGTTTACAGTGTAAACATCATGCTCACTGTGTCCCATAAGCAATAGGATCTGGACATCCATGGGTACCCGGAGTCACTCCATCTGCTAGTGGTAGTTGCCACAAAGAAGCTGGTGTGTGAGTTCACGATGCATCCCCTATGCTTTGGAGAAACAGTGAAAGAGGATGAAAGCTTGCTCACCCTACCTACCATGCACTGGCTGCCCTCTCTGGTCAGGACAGGGAGGAAGCAGGTGAGTAACTGAGGTAGCTACCCAGATTTTCAAATTTCTTCCTAGAGGCCAGTCACAGCTGGGAGACTCTCTGGGCTCCCTCCATCCACTATCTATCGGGCATCCAAATAAGATCTCAGTGCCATGGAAACTGCACAGCTGCACTCCTACTCAGTGTGTTTCCCTGGGGGAAAGTCACAATATGGTGGCAAGGGCCTTGAATGACCCCGCTGAACAAAGCCAGTCTCTGATGAGCTGAAGCAAGAGTGCCCATTGCATTCAGAATGCTCACTCTGAGGTCACTCCTCTTCTAATACATTGCTTACACCTGGAGATCTCTCCCCCCAGAGAATCTGGCGCTAGTGGGCACAGAGGTCAGGACCCCACTTTCCAGAGCTCCTCCCATGCCCTTTCCTGCTGGGCCAACCTGGGTGCTCTGGGCCATGAAAGGGTGGGGTAGAGAGGAGCACCTCACCAGCTCACAGCAGGCATACACGTGCCAGGACACACGTGCCAGCTGGGGGTTTGAAGACTTCCTGGGAAGAAACAAATGGCTGGGTTTCATCAGCAAGTTAAGATCCTCATTTGAAAGAATGACTCCCACCTCACACCTTACTGTAATTTTCCAATTAATTGTGATTTAAATATGTTAATGTGGCTAACTAGGTTGAGCATCAGCCTAAAGACTTTCTGAATAATGAAGCAAGAACTCCCAGTACAACACAAAAGAGGAAATGCCATTGAGCATCCTGAGAATGGAGACAGGCATGCAGGCCCAAAGATGGGCTGGCCTGGCTCTTTGCACAAGGGTGACCAACAAGGCCTACAGGGCAGACTTGGAGGCTCAAAGGACTCTCTTCTGCTCCCTCTGCTAGGTTTTTGCTGTAGTGGTCTCCAGCAGGGCCTTTTATGGGGCACTGGTGGAGCCATAATCCTAAATACCCACCCTGCAGTGTGCTGTGGCTAATTGTCCTGTTACAATTCTTCATCATTTTGCCTTTTGTGTCCTGACTCTAGACCCAAAGTACTCAACTGGGTCCTAGGGGCCAGTGGACCTGGCTTCTACTTTTACCTTCTCAATGAAACCAGTACAATAGGCTCCCAGGCAGAGAGAGAACACATTCTCCCCTCTCCAAAATAGAGGCGCCAAGGGGCCAAGGGTGGGGTCAGCTCCTGAATGGGATAAAATGCACCATGTTAGTACCCTTACCCAGGAAAACTACTGCAGCAGCCTCTGACCCATCAGGCCATGTCTGAATTCCTTGAAGACTTCAAGGCCCCCTTTCCACATTACCACACCAGTTCTCCACCCACCGTAAAACTCAACCTCCCGTCTGGATGGTAATGGAGATGATGACCATGAAGGCTGTTGTTCAGATTAAACGGGATCAAGCATATGAAAACAGATACAAACAATAAGCCTGGTGCCTCTGGAGCCCATAGACAAAGGGATATGTGTAGGATATAAATGGGGATGCCTATCTTGCCCTAACACCTCTTCTCATCTCCTATAGAAAGTTAGTACCTGGCCAGCAAGTAAGCACAACATCTGGCCAGGCATCTGGTCAGTTGCACTCTGGATGTGGGTTCTGATGAGATGTACACAGACTGGGCTTGTCAACTTGGCTGCCAGAGAAGACAACACAGGTGGACCTCAAATGACTCAACTTGATGTCCTTTCCATTCTGGTGACAGGAAGTTCTAGAAGGAAGTATTTTGTGATGGATTCTTCTAGGGGTCTTCCCCTGGGCTTTCAGACTGGCTTCTGCTTCTAGCATCTCCACACATAGTCTCCATTGATTGTCTCTCTGTATGGGTAAGGGTCTGGTGTCACCTTTTCCTTTATGTGTCCCTGTTTGCTTACTAGCTATGAACACACAGGATGAAGACTCATCGTATTGACCTCCTCTTAACCAGATCTTCAAAGGGCTCATCTGAAAATGCAATCATGTCTGAGGCACTGGAGGCTCAAGCTTCAGTCTATAACTTTGGGCTCAGTTAAGCACAGTGCAGAAACAGAACGGCCAGTCAATCCAGACTTACTTTCTTATTCGTTTGTTACCTTATTCATATACTTGTGGGTGGGGTGTATCTCTCTAGCTGGTCTAAGTAAGGGAAATTCAACAGTGGACAAGATGTTTTATCTGAAGCCTGTGTTTCAGAGGGAGAATAGACCCTAAGTTAATAAATCAGGTGGCAGAGCTAACAGAAAAATTGGAGCTGTGGTAAGGAGATAGGAGATTCAGTCACTCCAGGAGACAGGTGGGCTAGAATTTACTCCAAGAAGCACTTCACAGTTGGACGTCCAGATGGCGCTGGACTGGTCCCACCTCTTAGAGTCCCGATTCTGCCTAGCACCGACAGTTCTGTAAGGATGTTTTCATGTCACTGGGCATCAGTGGTTCATTTGTCTGAATTTTACCTCCCAGCTATAAACAGGAGAGTTCCTTTAGACTTTGCCAGTCAGTGTCGATTTAGGGAGGCAACTATGATAAATGTGCAGATTAACAGGGGCAATTTACTTACTCGTCATTACATTGAGTGTGCAGCAGTCTCTTAGCACCCTAATTAAGTAAGGGAAGTAGCAAGAGTTCCTGTGTCAATATAGCAGAAAACACTGAGCTGCAGTAGACAGCAGGCAAGGAGAGGCCACATGACTAAGGGGCAACAAAAACCACAAAGAAAAGCTCCAAGGAAAGCCCTCTATACTGCCTGTCAGTAGGTTAGCTCCCATTGCTCTGTAGCTGTCCCTGGATCTGTGATTCAGGTGGCCGTGCTGCAGCCACCTAGGCGTCTTACTCCTTGGAAGTCCAGAGCCAGGCCTGGCTTTGAAACTGGCTCATGTTACGGCTTCACTTCATTTAGCAAAGGCCTCTAGAAGGCAGAATATGAGCAGGTGATGCTGGTGACAAACAGGTCACACAAGGTCCTTAGGACATAAGCTATGCTGACACTGCTCTGGTGCCCATTTCCAGACAGGTCAGCTTTCCTCCTAAGCCACTGCCACCACCATCCTCACAAGATTTACTCCCAGCTCAGAATCCACCCCACCACAGCCAGATAGTATGGCAAGTCCCCAGAATCCATCCTCCAGAGAAGGCAAAGCTGGGTGAGGAGACCCTAGGACTACTGTGTTTGGAGAGTCCTCTCTCTCTCTCACTCTCTCTCTCTCTCTCTCTCTCTCTCACACACACACACACACACACACACACACACATACACACACACACAAATGCATGCATGCATGCACGCACGCACGCACGCACTCACGCATGCAAGCACTCATGCACATCTTTAAGTCCCTACTCTCACAGACAGCTTCCCCTGCAGCTCTGGTGGGCAGCAGCAGGAACACTCTTCTGTGGTGTACAGTCCTCCCATAGTGTATCCCGTGGTCTTGATGTCTGCTCAAGGGATGGATGCAGAGGGAATTTTGAAGAGGCCCATAGGTATGCCCATGGCTGCAGGCCTGGGGCTTTGCATGGCATAGCTAGAGCATGTACTGGGGCATTCCAGGCAGGTTTTGTTTGTTTGTTTGTTTGTTTAAACCAGCTTCAGCTCACTGACACTTCACAAAAAGGTGCTAACTTCATAGAAGAAAAACTTGAAAGACTGACACCAAGACTGGGACTGTTCTAGATCTCGTAGCTTCTCTCAACTCTCTAGATGGTTCTGGGACTTGTGTAGACCAATACACATCACCACGTGGAGCGGTTCATCCAATTTCCATCTTCTCTACTGTTTTAAAATGTTCCTTCCCCCTTTTCCTCTCTGTCTATCGCCAGCAGCTACCATATCCATTGCCTGCAGCCTCCACTTGGCTGATCCCTGCTCCCTTCAGGGACTGTCAAGAAGGCCTCTTTGAAGGGATTTCTTGACCTCACCTCCCAAGATCTCACATCTCCCTCTCTGAGCTACTCAGGATGCTGGGGTCTCTTGCCAGTTGTCCTCATCAGTGGGCTCCCTTAGCATCAGGCTGGTGTCTTGCCCATGTTTCCAAAGAGTGCTGATGTATTACCAGAAAAAAAATATTCAGCCCCCGTCCCTTCAAAGAATGAATAAATGTTCCAATTAAAGGCATTAAGTGAGTGTGGCAATACCAGCAAACCACTGGGTGATCTGTTGAAGGCCTCTCCTTCCATGTTGTTCAAGAGGAATTTTGAAGAGCTCCAGGACTCCCGGGGGCACACAGACACACGTGATAAGCCTTGCTAAAGAGGCCTGAACTTATAAAACATTGCTGACCCTGGCAACATCTTCCTCCACAGAACAAAAGCTGAATGGCATGAAGCACCACCACCAACTCCTCCATAAACATGTTGGGATGTTTCTCACTTAGGTCAACAGTGACAGTCATTGGAAGTGGCACATTTAAACGCAAAAAGCACAAGGCATTAGCAGATTTGGCCGCTCAGGGCCCTGCACCCTTTACACAGAAAGCCCTGAAATGAACACAATATACCTAAATTGTGTAAATGCCAGGACTTGGAAAATGACTTGCTCCAGTGCCCTTGATAGAGTCTGTCTCTGGCGTCCTGCCTCTGCATTCACAGAGGACTCAGTGGGGCAGATGGGAGATGGGCATCCTGGCACTTGTGTGGCCTCAGACCCAAGCAAGCCAGGAGGGAATGGTGAAGTGAGCCCATGCCGCACTTATGTGAATCACACCTGCTAAAAGCCATGCTTGCTCACTTGTTGGCCTTGTATCTGATAGACGGAGGTAGCTGTCAAGTTCCACAGTGCACCCCAGCTCTTTTTCCACAAGAAGGTACTTTGTCCCTTCTCAGGTCCCTCTGGTTATGCATGTCTAATGCCCTATGTTTCACTGTCATCTGTTACCCCCAAGACAAGCTTCATGCATATCTCACTGTGACCCACAGGCTCATATGGGGGATAGGGGGTTATCTAAGCAGGTCCTATCCCCAGGTACTGATGGGGAACTTGAGACACAGCACTGCTTCCTGGTTACCCAGTCCTTTTAGGCCAGTGTTCCATCCAGACTTAGCCCCTGCCTGGGGGCCAATGGCCTGTGAGAATTAGGGCCAACTGAACTTGGTATGGCTCTGCAAGATGGATGATGGCTGCTTTCAGGACAAAGGGCATCTAGTTTTAACTTTGTAGCCATTATCCCAAAGTTAAGAATGATGTCCCTGCCCCAGAAGCCTGGGCCACTCCCACTGGTAAAAAGATGAATGAAGGGAAAAGGAGGAGACTGATATAGGGGACGGTTAAACCACCTAAATACAAACAGTATTGACAGGGTTGTCTATAGCTTCAGGGACGTGTTCAGCGGGTGTGACTGTTTCTAAATAGCATCCTGGAAGCCAGAGGTACAAATAAGACACCAAGGCCACTAAGGGGAGAGATGTTTTATCATGACAGGATGTGAGAAGCAGATGCCTCCCCTCCACTGTCAGTCTATCTGGTTGAACAGCAAGCACCCTCCTACCCAAATCCCTATTGACCTGGAAACTGTAAATGTGACTTGATCCAGTAATAGGATTTTTAAAAACATAATCAAGTTAAGATGAGGTTGTACTGGATCAAGGTACTGTGTTCAATAATGCTACTGGGACCCGACACACAGAAACACTGGGTGAAGAATGAAGGCTGAGGGTTGAAGGGTTACAGCCACAAGCTCAGGAACACCAAGGAAGCCGAGCCAGAAGCGAGGCTTCTGTCCCAGACCCTGTAGAGGAAAGCACACTTCCCAGTGCTGTTCATTCTGATTGGCAGCCTTCAGAACAGGAAGGGACGCCAGTGCTGTTTTGAGCAGAATAGTTTGGGGTGCGTCGTTATGCCAGCTCTAGGAAGGTAACACAGGGTTCTTGGCACTGTGCCCCTACCTGGGGCCAGAAACAAGGGCCTTGTCTAAGAATGCAGTACAGAGGTTCCATGCATGTGTGTACACCTGTGGACTAGAGGGAATAACACCAGGAACCCTAGAGAATAGGGAAGCCAGGATGCAACTCCTTGTTCCATGTAAAACTGTTCCTGTCTTGTTCTTGCTCTGATGGTGTGAGAGGACAAGGTCACAGAGACAGGGCACCTATTGTCTTTGGAGCAGCGCCATCTCATACTCGAAGTCAAGCAACTGGCTCGAGACCGGCTTTCCAGATGGATCTGCAGAGGCTCAGGTCCTCCCAGCTGTCTGCGGCTGGCACGCTGGAGTCAGCCCAGATAATGGCAGAGAACTGAAGCCAGCTTTCTGGGGCTGAACATCACTCACAGTTGTCCTGCAGAGGCCAACGTGGGCTGCCCTGGACCCATGGCCCTCATTAGCATAATGGGCTTTGTCCAGAAGGAGAGAGGCAAGGAGAGAAGGTGAGCAGCTGCCTCTTTGCTGCTGGTCCTGCAGCCTGGGCCAGGAGGGAGGCACCATCTGTTGTGGGGCTGGGCCACTGTTCCAAAGGGCCAAGTGATCCAGGAGTCTGGGTGATGGTCTGACTTCAGGAAGTAAATGCCCACATGGTGCATAGGTTTCTGAGTCACTCAGCAGTATGTGTGTAGATTGACAGGCTCTGAGGTTGTCCTACGTCCAGGGTCTGCTGGAAGGTCCTGGAATTGTGCCCATCCAATTCTTAGGAAGCTCTTCTAGACAGTGACCACGAGGCCATGGCTAAAATGTTCATGCATCTCATGTTTGCCTCCAGGACAAGTTTGATAGTGTTCCCTTGCCTACATGGCCAACCTTTGCTGAGGCAGGCATTCTAGGCTAGGCGTGGGCAGAGGGGTCTGAGAAACTAGAAATGGAATTGGCCCGAAGCAGAGGACCCCCTGTCAGCATTGCTGAATGGGTTTTATTGAATGATCCTCAATGGAGAAGATCCTAGGTTCTGCAAAAGCCCTGATATTTTTCTGGCTTGCGGGGCACCTGCGACATTGTGGCCTCATAAGCACTGGCTGCTTTTAAAAGCTTAATTTTCCTGAATTTGGCAGAGCAGAGCATTTGCAGCCAGGATGTGAGCACAGAGAATCAGGGCTCTGACCTCCTTGTTGGGAGATGGGAAGCGCTCTATTCTCCTGAGCCTTGTATCCTTTCCTGATGATGCAGGGAAGAGGGACACTGGAGAGCTTCCTGGGAGAGAAGGCACTTTGTAAAGGTGACAGTGCACTGGCAATGTGTTGCCCACTTGAGCCCTACTCTGAGGATGCCCTTCATCCAGGCAAATGGAAGCTCCAGAGCACAACTTCTTTCGCAGGCCTGCCAGACATAGATCTGTGGTTCTTTGTCTATGTCCTGCCGTGATGGCTGACATGAAGCCCTCATACCTGAAATTCTTCCCTGGAAATTCCTCTGTCCTTCATTTGTCCTCAAAGGCTATCAATTGTAGGTCTGCTTAAGCAGAAGCTTAAAAAAACAATTACAGAGAGATATGCAGGTGCCCTTCCATGAATAGATGCCTGCCACTCGCCTGAATACAGGGACCCACTGGGGTATCCTCATAGCCAGGCACCCATCTGGCTTTTTCCAGTCTTGGCTTTATCCTCCCATGAGCTAAGGACTCATTCTTGGGGCCTGGTATGGATGAAGGTTTGTGTCCAGCTGAAACGCCTATGCAGAATTCTCTGACTCTGGTGTAATGGTATTTGGAGATGGGGCCCTTGAAGGTTGGCTGAGGCCATAAGTGTGGGGTCCTGAGACAAGATAGTTTGTATTCTTATAGTCACCAGAGAGTTGACTCCTACCCTCCGCTAAAGATGTCCAGTAAATACACCATTTGAACGCAGTCAACCAAGAGTCCCAGGGTGAGCCTACTTGGCTGGCATTTTCATATTGGACTCTTCAGCTTCCAGAACCACAAGAAGAAAATCTGCCCTTTAAGTCACTCTGTGTGGTCTTATGCCATAGTGATACAAGGAGGCCAACTCAGGACCCTCTCTCAATGTGAGCTGCCAACAGGACCTCACTGGACATTTGCTAAAATGTCTGCCTGGTTGTCAGACCAGTAAAAATTCTTTGACAGTCCTGGGTGCTTATTCAGACCTCTGCAGCTTACCCACAGCACATGTGCACATACGTCTGATCCCCAGAGTACTCATAGGAGTGCCTTGCCTATGTGGTGACAATGGCAGAGCATTGGCCTCCTTGCCACAGTCCCCTGAACCACAACCATTTCGGTTGTCTCTGAGTTGCAGCCACAGAAGCAGCCTTGAGGAGGTGAGGCCCACACCCCTCAGGAGGGCAGAGCACATTAAAGCTCGCAGCAGGTGCACCATGCCCTGGCACGGCTGATGTGCCAGCTGCAGCTCCAACAACTGTCATCTGACATCCTGACACAGAAGAGCACAGGGAGCCAGGAGGTTTGGGTGGTTCACTGCTCTCTCCCACCACGCCTGGACCCCCCGGCCCAGCCTCCAGCCAAACAGGTGTATGGCAGCCTGTTGCAGGTCCACAGAGGAAGCTGTAGGCTCTGGAGAGGACTCCAAAAGGAGAACAGATGAAAAGAACAAAGGGGGTTAGGCCTTGGATGACAAGCTTATTGATAACAGTTTAGGAGGAGCCAGCCTGTGGGGTGACAACAAATTGTTCCTAATGGCTTTGCCACCTGCAGGCCCCTGTCTCAGAGAACAAGCTGTCAGGCTAGTCCAAGGGAGGCCATATTGCTCTCTTCAGAGGGAGTCTTCTCACTCTGCCTGTCCTCTGAGTCTACTGTTGCAAGGCTTTATGTTGTGGTTGCAGATAACAAGACAGCCAGCACTAGAAACAGTCAGTCAAGGCATCAGTAGCTATCAGGGTCCAAGCTCCAAAAGTAAAGTTTGCTTGGTCCAGTTGAGTGAATCCACATAAGGCCTGCACCTGGAGGACAAGCATAACTTCCAACAGCTACACTGTGTAGATTCAAGGCCTCTTTGTCTAGAAGGTCAATGTTTCCAGTGTCACATCAGGGCAGGGTGGCAGGGCCCATATCTAATCTCCACTTTTTGTTACTCTGGGAATCTAACCAATCTGGGGAGGTCTTGAGGGGTATCCCTCTCATCTCACCAAGTTAGGGAGTTAGGTAGTGAGTTCTGCAGAAGGAGGAGAATCCCGCATAATGTCATGGGATGACTTCAAGTGTCCTCTTTAAGAAAAAATGATAGGAAAAAGCCAGATGGGACTAAAGCTGAAGGCTGGAGCCACTAACCACAGCCTACCCCTCCTGTTGTCTCCATCTCAATGTCGGGACAATATGGCCAGTCCATCTTGAGGGCTCCGAGGAACACCTACCTAGAGTTCCTTCTTTGCTCTATGAAAGCAAATTTCAATGCAAAGTCATGTCCACCTCCAAGATGCTCACACAGCCTGGCTGGGAGCTTAGGCCAGTACCATCATTAATAGCAAATAGTAGGCCTTGATTGTGGTCTCCATTATGTCTGGGGGTTTGTGAAGGGCAACTTAGAGCTCTACCTGTCACTTAGCAAAGCTGGCCAAAGACAAACTTCATTACCCACCAGGCAGCCAGGTCGTCACTAACATGGGGCAGAGTGGTGTCAGTGGGTGGGTACTAAAAGGCCAATGACTTTCTTCATCCACATGGGCATGGAGACTTAGCAGGTACGATATATACCTGACATCCCTGCTTAAAAAGCAACCAATCCACTGAGTGCCAACAATATAATTGTCAAGTGGATTAAGCCAAAGATGAAGCCCTCTGTCTTTTAATCTAATCATGATGTGTTTATTCAGTCATGTATCTATTACCCGGGAATCAAGCCTCCTTAACAAATAGTTTTACCCCCTCAACTTCTTTGATATGTATTATCAGTTAGACTCTGAGTCTGGGACAAATACCTCTCCATGATGGGACTCACTAGCTAGGGGGCCCACCGTCAACAAATAAGCCTTTGGAGGAGACATTTCCTATCCAAACCATAATAAGCATGGATGAACCACTTCTGCTTTAATCACACTCGAGTGACCCTCTGTGTTCTATGGCTGCTGGAACAAATGGCCATAATTGCCATGGCTTAAAACCCACCTTCTTAAACTGTGATTTACAATACTATAGGCGTTTATGTGACTGAATGTGGTTGATGGCGGGGTCTGAAAAATTTGGCAACACTAAATGGCTTCTGCATTTGCACCACCCAAAAGCCCACCCAATATCAAATGCCAAGTTAATCCAAGGCAATTCTGTAGGCACTTGTTTTGCTTCGTGTCACTGGGCAGGGCCCCACTGTAGCCTGGTTCTCAAGTACAACATGCCCAAATACCATCCTGAAATGCCATTAAATGCTACTGGAAACACCCTGGCTCCGATTAGGAATTGCTGTGTGTTTATTAATTGCAATGTTTTTGCCATCCACATAAAGTGTTCTGCTCTTGCAGAAACACGAATGAGTGACAGAAAGCAAAGAAAATCCTGTTCCCCCATCATCCCTCAGCGTGTAATCATCAAATTGGCATATCTTTAGATAATGCTGTGTTGATGTTTCAATGTTAACATTGTTGTCTGAGTTACCAACTTGAGTTTCATAGGAAGTCATTCAATGAACTTCCAATGATATCTGAAATAGCCTTAAATGTACTTCTGCTGCTTTTGTAGTGTGTATTTATGAGAAGTGGTTATTATAGAATCAAAATATTAATAGACTGAAAGCATCAAAGATACTTTCTGTCCTGTTGCATTAAATATTCAGGGAAAATTTAACTCTTCCTGTCAAAACAAACAAAGGAATCTCTGTCAAATCAGTGTGCAAATTTGCTTACATCTTTAATAAATGGTAACATTCTATTTACACCACAATTTTCAAAGTAAATTTCTCTATGATTGATTGTCAGGAAATGCTTGGTTTCCATACCTACTTTATGTTCTGACATACCAGGAGTGGCATAAAATTTTCTAGGGTAAAAAGAAATTGTGGGTGAAAAAGTTTAAAAAACTTAGCCCTGCCTGGCAAAGTGATGCATGCCTTTAATCCCAGCATTTGGGAGCCAGAGGCATGTGGACCTCTGTGAATTCAAAGCCAGCCTAGTCTACATAGTGAGTTCCTAGAGAGACCTTGTCTCAAACAAAAATAAATAAAAATAAAATAAAAAGGAGAGAGAGAGAGAGAGGAGAGAGAGGGAGGAGGGAGGGAGGGAAGGAGGGAGGAAGGAAGGGAGGGAGGGAGGGAGAGGGAGCAATTATTAAAAAGAAGCCACCTTGGCTTAAAACCATTATAGTTCCGTTGTCACAGTCTCATCTCACTTGCCAAAACCAAAGTGTCAGCAAAGCCACATTCCCATCAAAGGAGACACCAGTTCTTTCCAGCTTCTAGTAGCTGTCTATAGCCCTTGGCCTGTAGCTGTATTGCTCCAATCCCAGCCTCCACTGTCAAGTTCTCTCTGCCTCTTCTCTTTGTGTTCAGTATCTACCTAGACAAACAATGCTCAGGATTGCATTTGAAACTCACCAGGCACTCCAGTCTCATGTACACACATTTGCATCTGGACTTTGTTCTTAGATAACACCTGCAGGCCCTTGGGATTAGGGCTTTATACCTTTGGAGATGCTATGTAGACAGCTACTCCAGCTGGTGCAGGACCAACCCACTGTGGTCCTCACACAATGGGAAAATGCACTCTTTAGAGATGATGTTAAAGATGTGCATGCCTCTGTCTCAATCCTTAAAATTCAAGAAGAAACATGGGAGCTCCAGTAGGCTGATACCCAGACAAAGAATGCTTCCTAGGACTGAGGCTATGAATGTCTTTATTCCTGTCTGTCATTTCCTGTATTTTCAAAATGTTCACTTAGGAAAGGTGTTAATGTCTCAGACACATTTCTATTGCTGTGCTAAGATACCATGACCAAGCCAACTTATAGAAGAAAGGGTGTATTGGGCTTTACAGTTTCAGAGGGTGAGTCTATGACCATCATGTCAGGGAGAGGAGCAATAGGAAGGTAGGCACAAATGCAGAAGCAGTGGCTGAGAGCTCACATCTGTCCCACAAGCCCAAGGCAGGGAGAGCTAACAGGAAATGGTGTGAGTTTAGTAGGATAAAGAGAATGAAGCTTAGAAATGAAGCATTTTTAAGGTCTTGGCTTATTTTGTTCTTGTTCTCTTTATCTAAAGAAACCTCAATGTCCACTCCAGTGGCATACTTCCTTCAACAATGCCACACCTCCTTATCCTTATCAAGCAATTCCACCAACTAGGGTCAAAGGACTTAAGTATATGAATCTCTGGGGGCCATTCTCATCAAACCATCACAGGATCCTCTGTTGTAGTCAGCCCATACCCCGAACCCATGGTCTGTCCTGGCTCAGAGCAAGAGCCCTACACTCCCTGTGGTGATTGGGAAAGAGTGATGTAATGCCATAAGGAGCAGAACAAGTCACTCTCAGGTCTCAGGCACTCCTCCTGCACACTGACTTGTGAGTGCAGCCCTTTGCATTAGGTGCTGTTGCTTCATTCTGTACCCTATTCACAGGCACAAGCCTCCTTGAAGAGGTTTCCCCTGGCAGCAGGGCACAACTCAGCTCCTTCTCTAGACTTTCTGAAACTCATCCCAGCAAGAAGGATGTTTTTGTTCCCTCTGTGGCTAAGAATATTGAGGCTTTTCAGATTAAGCAACTTGCCCAAGGCCACTGGCTGATATGTAGTCCAACTGGGATTTGAACCTGGGCTTTAAAACTTCCAAGCCCAGAGTTTTCCCAGTAAACCAAGGCAAGATAAGAGTCTAATCTTATGGTTGACCAACGAGTCTGTGAAACATGTTTTTAAAGTCTTGGTTTATTTTGTTTTCATTCTATTTATCTAAAAAAAAAATGTAGAGGACAGAGGGTGA